>NC_056738.1:354738433-354919635 GCF_019279795.1 Protopterus annectens
CTTACAAATACTTGATCCTAGTCTGTATGTTTTTTGTCTTGTTTGCTTAATTTGGCTGACATTTTTGAGTGTGTGACTGATGCTATTGATGGGGATCTTCTCTTCATCCTGCATATCTCAAGTATGCTAAGCCATTTGGTATGATTCCCCATGCAGTCAGTGTTGATAAACTGACCATCGTAAAGTGGAATGTCTTACTCGGTGACTTACCATTTACCAGCATTTTACACAACACGGAAAACACCAATTAGCATTTTTCTTCTATCATTTATTTTATCCAGCACTCATTAAATTCGTTTTCACCATGCTGATGCCACTGAAGGTTAAATATGATCTTTACTTTCAATGGAATTAACTCATTGAAAACATAAAATGTGTCCATAGGCTTTAATGGACACATTCTGCACAGACAAAGATACGCATCCATTAAAGTCTGTGGGAGAGCCGTTAGTTGACGGAAAATTCTAAATGTATTTGGGCCATGGTTTTAATATAAAGTTAGTGAAGTTTTTATTAAAAACATGGCCCAAATAAATATGAAATGACTAGGGCAAGATGCATCATGGCAGTTAGCTTACCATCTGCCACAATGCACTCTTAAAGTGTGACAATGTACTTTAAATATTAACCCCTATATTACTTGCTAGATTGCTACTCGGCTATCTGATCATCTGATCAGACACAGAGCGTGAGAGGTGGTTGCACCTTCTCATCTTATAGTGTATTCACTAGTGGAGTATTCATTAGTGGAGTATTCACTAGTGGACTCCCTCAGGACTCTGTGCTGGTCACCTTTTCTTTGGTGTGTGCTTCTCTGACGTGAAAACATTTGTGGTTGACCAAGTTTGTGGATCTTTGCAAACTGGGTGTCATTACTGATTCCCTCACATTCTTATGTTCTCCAAGAAAGGCTAGGTAGAGTCAGCACCTAGTTTTATAACTATAGCCTTAATCATAATTCAAAAAATGCTGTTTGGTCATATTTTTCAAAATACCTCTTTCCCACTGATTATCACTTAAATGAAGCCCACCTTAAGGTCAATGCAGTTGGCAGCAATCTGGACACGTTAATCAACACTAAACTGTCCATTGATCATCAAGTGTCAGTTATAGTAAGAAAATTATGTTTTTATTACCCAGTTAATTATCAGAGGTGTGTCTTTTAAGACCCCAAGAGGACTTAGTCCCTATATTTTCCTCCTTTATTAGGCAGACCATTGAATATAATGCTTCAGTCAGTATGTATTTTATCAAACGCACATCCATCTTATGGTTATGCCTGCTGGCTCTGCTCCCCTTCCCATTATGCAGATATTACTCCCAAGCCATAACAAAAGCTCTGTACTGCAAGGCATCGGGAGCCCCACAGATGAATAGTCACTCCTGTGAGAACCAGTACGGAGCAACTAAGGTCTTAAGAATAAGCAGAGAGACCGAAAGAGAGGAGGGGGGGGGGGCTGGGAGTGAGCAGGATAGTTGCACAAATGGAGACTGGAGGGAAAGAGAGCATAAACAAAAGAAAAACATCCAGTAAAGCTTAATAGTAGCACAGACTTGCTACAAACTCTTTGTTTTAACTGCAATCAACTCTGCCTGACTTAAGTGATGTTATTGATCAAACTGCTTCTTGGAACATTACTTCACCCAACCTCCTGCTTTGCCATTCAGTCTTCTTCATGCCTCCACTTTATTCAGAACCTCTTTTTGAAGTTAAACAAGAAAACACATTCTCAAAGCTCTACCAAATAAACATTTGTACGCACTTCCTTGGTGTAAAAATCCATTTTTATAGTTACTGCTAAATCTGCAGTTGACATCTGTCAAGATGGTTTGTGATTCCCTGTACCATCCAGCTAGTCCAGTGAACACAGAGCACCACTTTTGTAACATTAATTTACAAAGAGGGTAGCAAAGAATTCCCTTAACAGCTACTGCCTTATAATCCTCCATTTGCCAGCCCTTAAATCTCTTGGGTATACATAGCTGGCCAGCTTCCTTGTTGTCACGCAGTCAGTATAAGCTGTCTTGTGAACAACCAACATACTTCTTTCAAACAAATGCACACCAGTCTTTCGTATATCTAGATTTTAACATCTTGTCTTTTTCAGACAAAAAAAAAAAAAAACTCGAGTAATTCAAAAGCACAGGCAGATTTGTCTTGTCCCAAGCCTGTTGGCTCTACCATTAATGGGTTTGACACGTTGATTTTTCTGTTTCTGATTCATCTCTCCCAAAAGTAGAGCATGACTGTTGAGTTTTAGGCCATAATATTTGTTTGTCAGGCTGACAGCTATTTCTCTTGACACCGTATCCTAACAGTAGCACCCATGCTGGAATGGTGCTGTGATACCCATTCAGCAAAGCGGTGCACTGAATCTTTGGGGTTAACAGAGGGGAGTCCTTTTTTCATTTAGATTAAGTATGCATGCATAAATGGACAACATTAGTTAAGCACATAGCTGCAGAAGTAATGTGGCATACAAGATCATAATGTGCACTGAGTATGCTGGAGATTACTGAATATTGTGGTCCATTTGACATACATCAAGCCAAGTTTTATACAAAATGTTAAACACACATTTCCTTATTATGAGATTTCAATTTCAGCAGTGCAGGTCTAGAGACATTTAGTTCATAGTTTAGTGCTAAGCTAACTGCCCTTGCAAGCCATTTTAAACCTAGCCAATTATCCCTTGTGAGACTCAAACCCTGCACCTTGTGTTTGTAAGGCAAACACCTTAGCCATTAAGCCACCCTCCTAACCCTTTGAAGAGTAAAGAGGCCTAACTTGTCCCAACATGAAATATTATTGTCAGAAAATGAGAATCTAAGATGCTTGAGCTAGGAAATTATTATTCTTTTGAAGAAAGAGGCCTGCAAACTGCCTTAGCATAACTCATATACATTAATAGCGGGGTCTCTGTCAGATCTACATCTATGTTGTAAAATTCAACAGTGCCCATTTTGAGCCTACAGATAAAAAGTCAGATGTTATTGTGCAGTCTACAAGCTTTTAACCTTCTCACAGGTGAGGTAGTTAATTTTTCATCTCTTCTTTTATTGTGCAGTGTCCAGAATATAACAGATGTAATACTGAGGTATCCAAGCTTTTACCTGCTGTAAAACATTAAAGGGTAGAAGCAGTAACAGCAGTTAGAGCAAGAAGTAATGTCAGTATATGTAGAAAAACAGAATGATAATCTAGTCCACCTGCATTTTTTCTGTAACAGTGAATGATGAGCATTCTGGAAAGAAAAAACACAAGAAACATATCCTTTGCCAAATACTTTGCATTTTACTCAGACATCTGGATATCAGTGTAACATAATTTCTGATAAAATACCTCAGAAATAAGCTATATTTCTTATTTACTGCTTTTCACAGCTGGGGAAGCATGCATTAGTGACATTCCCCATCCAACCCTCCATTTTATAATGCAGCTACCTGATACCATGACTAGAAGTGGTCATTTATGTTGTCATAACATACATAGCACAGCAGTTCTGATTTTCTTAGGCATCCCCACCCTAGGATTTGAAACCTGAAAACCTCACATAGATTTATGTTTCTAAATTATCCACCCTAACAAGGTAAACCAGTTCTGTATGTCAGTACTGGATGGTATTATAAACTTAAAAGGAATGTATCAGGTGTCAGGGAAACCCTAATAAACTATTAGTGACAAAGATCACATAGTATTTTGTTTTTAAGACACATGTTCCCTTTCTGAGCAATGGCTACTTGCCAAACAGAAAGAAATGGCAAACCTGATTAGAAATATGCACGTTATTGCACTGCTGTTATCACGTGATCACAGCCTTAAGGTGAATAAGCTCTATTTATTTATTTTTTTTTACAGTTCAAGAAGTTGGTTTGTTCATCAGGTACATGATTCTTAATGCTTAGAGTGGCACCCACTGGCAACAAATGGGGTTGTAAATACAATGGGGTTTTCACTTTGTGCCTGATTTGTCTCAGCAGAGTAGACTAGCTGAAAATCAGTAAGAACTGTTTAACATGAATTTGTTTCTCAGTCCTTCTGAACAAGTGTTATTTAGCATATTCAAAATGCCTGTGAGTATGCCATATGTATGACTGCACTGGGTTTAGAAACCAATGAGCCATAGTACATGGGTATGAAATATGTAGTAGAGTATTATATATGGTACAGTCTGACCATATTAATTTCCTTAGCAAAAAAGTACTTAATACTAGAAAAATTAAAATATAAAACAGAAAGTTCACACTTAGACACAGGAGTGAGAAGTACAGGCATTTAAAGGCAATGGGGTAGTTAAAAGCAGTATGTTGGAGAAAGACAAGAAGCACCAGAGAAAGGGAATCCTAATGGTTCATTCTTAAAAGGCCATCCATAATGTTTTGGAGACTATACTCTTGATATGGAAGTTTATGTTGCATGCCTGCACCATAAATAAATGTATATGGTGTGCTTTTAAATAGGGCAGTACTAATATTAAGATAACACAGTGGTGTAGCAGTATTCATTGCTGCTTCACAGTGCTTGTTTCTCTGGTTCATTTTTGGCTGGGGCACCTTTTGTACAGAGTCGACATGTCCTTCCTTTGTCTGTATCGGCCAACAGCTGCTCCAGTCCCCACCCACATCCCAAAGACATTTATTTATTTATTTTATTTTATTGTATTTTACATTTGTTAACCGGGTTGGTCCAACTGGATGAATGTCCATTTTCAGCGGTGTCCCAGGGAGAAAAGCTCCAAGGTACATGTACACATTACAAATTATTAGAACAATTAGTGAATGGAAATGACTGTTCTGTACTCTCCTACCAAAGGAAGGAAGAAAGTATGTGTGGTCCTCTAACTTGCTATTCAGCTAATTTTTAGTGTGTATGTGCCTTACTTATGTAAGTAAAGACTTCTCAGCCTGGTCAGCCAGCAGCCATACTCCCCCTTTTTTTAACCTATAATTTAAAATCTGCCCCTATCTGGATATTCACTACCGTCTCTGACCGTAACTGGGTGTCCTTTTTCAGCCCTAGACCTGCCTTCCCCTGAAATTAGTACTACTGTAATACCAGCTTCTGGCCACTAGGTGGCACCATCACATATTCCCTAGCGTTTGTCTATCCCAAACCCCTAGGAAATTCCACTCTTAGCAGACTACTGCCCTCACCTGTTACTAATCTCCTTCCACACCTCTTGCTTTTCTGTACTGTCCCACTATTAGCCTTGAAACTCTGCTTCTCTACTTATTTTTTCTCTCTTCCACTTCCTAACTTAACTTACCTTTCAGTCAGATTTCACTGATTGTTCTCCTGCAACACTCAGCTTGTCTCTACCCGCTCCGTTCGCCCTGTGGGCTCACTTCGCTCCCCTCCCTACCCCCAATTCCCACCCACCCCAGGGGTCCTACCTTTATACTTCCTACCCACACCTCCTCCTCTTCCTGTTACTCTCTACTCACACCCCTCCCTTTTCCCTTTACTACCTAACCACACCCCTTCCTCTTCCCAATACTCTCTAAATATACCTCATAATTCCTACTTTTCCTCTTCTAATACACCCCTCCCACTATCTTTTCACCCTACATACTGTCCTCTCACCAAACTCCACCAATATTAACCTCTCACTACCCTACTCCTATCACACCACACTCTACTCACTCTCTCATCTCCTTACTATAGATTTCTATTTTCTACATATATAAAACACTATATATTCATATAATGAATAAACAATTCATCCCATCCTTTTTCACACTCTTAGTCATACTCTCTCTACTACCTCCACTAATCCTCACACATCTATTCACCTGTTTTGAAAATCCACTAGATCTAAACCAAAACTATCCCAAAAAAGAAACTAACTCTCCATATTCACCTTTACATTTTATCCATGCTAATATAACATCCTCATCTAGCTACATACTTCCGAAATATCATAGAACACTACACACAAAATACAGCAATCTAAACCCCAAAAAATGTCTATCACTATACAGCAGACTACCCAACCCATATTATCTAAGCAGGCTACTCTCTTTAAAGGATGGCAACATCCACCCTAACCCAGGCCCCCTAACAACTCCTATCTCTCTCATCAACCTCAAAGAATCAACTACCCAAACCCTCTCTAAACCATCAAACTCCCTTTTAATTGCTCATCTTAATATACGCAGTCTAAATAATAAAGTTACTCACCTCCAAACTCTAACTGAAATCTATTCCTTTGATATTTTCTGCTTAAAAGAAACATGGTTAAAACCAGTAACCAAAGATAATGAAATCATCCCACCTGGATATAATATCCTGAGACTAGACCGTACATCCAAGAAAGGTGGAGGGGTTGCTATCCTATACAAACCTAGCTTACAATTAACCACTTATAACTGCAAACCACCTTTAGACTCCAGTGCAGAAATTCTAATATCTAAACTTACTCTTAACAATTCCAAAGCCATCTATATTATCTGTATATGTCTACCTCCTGGTAATAACACAACTACTGTGGAAAATTTACTTTGCTGGCTTTCCCAAAACCTACCCCAAGAATCCATTATCCTAGGTGACACAAATATTGACTGGACCTGCTTCTGCAGCAGCCTCCCCACTAACCATATTAACCTATATGGATATTCCCAAACCATTACCTCCCCTACCAGGATAAATAAATCTAACAAGAAATCAAGCTTATTAGACTGGATTCTCATAAACCATCATCCTCACATTTATGACTCAGGAACCCTCCCTGATGATCTAGGTGACCACTTTCTTACCTATATCATCAGACATAAAATCAACTTTCCCTCCCCAACATCTGTTAAAAACATCAGGTCTAAAAAGAACTTTAACCCTGAACTTTTCTAGATGGAACTACGAGCATGCAACTGGTTACCCTTACAAAACCTTCCATTAGATGAAGCCGTAACTTACTTTAACTCCAACTTCCTTGACATCCTCAACCACCATGCCCCATCCAGACTAATTAGAATTAAAACCAAACATGCTCCATGGCTCTCAAAAGAAACCAAACATAAAATCAATAAGAGAAACAAACATTGGGCAAATTGGAGGAAAACTAAAAACCCTACTGACCAACAAAAATTTAGACAACTAAGAAATGAAACTAAAAAAAGCTATATTATCTGACAAAAAAACCTACTACCTGCAATCCCAACAAGCCATTCCTAACAAGCCACAGAAATTTTGGTCTAGTATCAACCAACTACTCCATCCTGGGCAATCCACTACTTCACCCTCAAAACACTGAAGACAAAACACCAATGAATATAGCTAATGCTTTTAATACCTTTTTTACTGATGCTATACAAACACTAGCTAGTCAACTATCACCTAATAACTTCACCCTACCTTCCAATGAATCAACCTCACCCCCTACTTTTCACTTTCAACCCATACCAACAACCTATATTCAAACTCTTCTACAGAAACTGAAACCGTGCTCCCCCTCAGCAGACCAACTACCTGCTGAATTCCTACAACTATCCGCCAAAGCCATTGCCTATCCTATTTCTATCCTAATCAATAGAACTATTACTGAAAGTTATATCCCAAGTCTATGGAAAACTTCCCATATTATCCCCCTCCACAAAGGAGGTCTATCCATTGAACTCTCCAATTACCGCCATATTGCCCTCCTCTCACCTCTGGCAAAAATCATGGAAAAATGCATTCACAGACAGTTACTTGACCATCTAACACAAAATGACCTACTAGCCAACTGTCAGCATGGTTTTAGACCTTCACATAGCACTACTACTGCCCTTCTTTCCTTCACAGATTGTATCAACAAAAACCACAAGCTAAACAAACACTCTTCAGCGCTATTTATTGACCTGTCTAAAGCTTTTGCCATGGTAAATCACCAAATTCTCATCAAAATACTAAAATCCCTGTCACTTGATACATCCTCCATTAAATGGTTCCAGTCCTACCTTGATAAAAGACAACAGGCCGTACTTTGGCACAAATCTCTCTCTACCCACCTGCCCGTCAACCTGGGTGTCCCTCAAGGCTCCATCCTTGGACCTCTACTTTTTTCCATATTCATCAATGACCTTTACCTTGCCATCCCCCAAGCTACATGCATACAATATGCAGACAACTCTACACTGATATGATCAGCCTCCTCTTCTCCAGAACTTCTCTATCTTACCCAACAAGTATTTAATACAGTTGAGATATGGTTCACAGATAGATGCCTTCTCCTAAACCCCAAAAAGACTAAACTCCTCCTTTTCTCTCCTACTAAGAAGTCCCTCCCAATGGATTTCTCAGTAAACTCTACCAATAACACTATTATATCCCCTGAACCAACCACCAAACTATTAGGTGTCACCATTGACAATAATCTGAACTTTGACATCCATATTAACAACACTATAAAAACAGTCAACAAAAAGCTAGGCTCTCTCTATAGGATAAAATCCTTTCTCCTACCTTCAGCTCGAACCACTATAGCACCCACTCATCTAATATCTTCTCTTCTTTATGCCTCTCCTATTTTTACTAATCTATCTAAAAATAATCTTAGCAAATTGGAAATGTCCTACAATAACATTGCAAGATTTGCAACAGGCAACCCATTTAGAACCCATCACTGCCTTAATTTAAAGCAACTAGGATGGCTCGAACTTCACAATCAAATTAAATTCCATCAACTAACTATAGCCCACAACACTCTTTACAAACCTTCCAAAACACCTATTCTGTCCACACTTATCACTCCCTATAAAAACCTGGAATCCTTAAGGTCTTCTCAGAAACTTCTAATACATACTACTAAAACAAACAAAAAGGCTGGTGACTCTCTTTTTTCTAATATAGTAGGAAAAGCCTGGAATCTCCTCCCAAATGAACTCTCCACACTTCCCTCACTATCCTGTTTCAAAAATAAATTGAAATTGTTCCTCAAAACTCACTGGTTATGCCCATGCTCCAAACCTGACTAGTCTATACGTGTCTCCAAATACTTTTCTCTTCCTGCCCTGACTACTCACACACATCAACACCTCCTTATTAAACTAATTTTACTAAACTGATTGTATTACCATTGCTTTGCTATGCCTGTATTCTTCACTCTAAATATTACTGTGATAACCTGAAATAGGTACTGTAAATAGTTTGTATTTGTCTCATGTGTCATTAGTTATGATTGTGTTAATTTCATTGTCCTGTCTAGGAGCTTATCTCCCCGGGCCTCTACTGAAAATGGACATGTATCCAGTTAGACTAGCCCAGTAAACAAATGTAAAATTAAATAAATAAAAATAAAAAATTACACACAGGTTACAGACAAAGCAATACAACAACCACATGACACCTGAGACTTACAAATCAATGCAGGTATGTATATACAGGTAGTAACGACATATTACCTTCAGGATTAGAAATACATTGAGTAGATTTAGTTACGGTTTACCCTTCATTATATGAAGAGTGGTGGCCGAAGAAAGAACATTTATAGAGGAGAGGTATGCGAGAAGGGCAGGGCACTAGACAGGGTTGGTACAAGGGCATATTCAGTGTGATTTGAGGTAATTCTTAAGCTTGTTTTTGAATACTGTTGGTGAAGGCTCTAGGGTAAGGTCAGCTGTAGTGAGTTCCATTTTTTCTGACAGAGTTGACAAAGAGAGAGTCACCAGCAGTGTGGCTGGATTTGAT
The DNA here is from genome assembly GCF_019279795.1 of Protopterus annectens. Lineage (NCBI taxonomy): Eukaryota > Metazoa > Chordata > Ceratodontiformes > Protopteridae > Protopterus > Protopterus annectens. The sequence goes on from NC_056738.1 coordinate 354,748,098, forward strand.
TGTTAGAACTAAGAGTTTGTTAGGACATGTTGTGGGTAAACTGGGAGGGGTCTTTCTGTGTATATGTGTACAATGTGAAAGCGTGTGTGTGTGTGTGTGTGTGTGTGTGTGGGTGTGTGTGTGGGTGTGTGCGCGTGTGTGTGTGTGTGTGTGTGTGTGTGTGTGTGTGTGTGTGTGTGTGTGTGTGTGTGTGTGTGTGTGCAGTGTGTGAGTGTGTGTGTGTGTGTCTGAATGTGTATCTGTGCATGACTGTGTGTGTGCAGTGTCTACATGAGTGTGCATGTATGTGTGTGTGTGTGTGTGTGTGTGTGTGTGTGTGTGTGTGTGTGTGTGTGTGTGTGTGTGTGTGTGTGTCTGTGTGTTCATATGCATATGTGTATGTATGTGTGCACGAGCATGTCTGTATGCAATGTTTGAGTGAGTGATTGTGTGTGTGTGTGTGTGTGTGTGTGTGTGTGTGTGTGTGTGTGTGTGTGTGTGTGTGTGTGTGTGTGTGTGTATGTGTGTGTGTGTGAGTGAGTGAGTGTGCATGTATGTGTGTGTCTGCAGGTCTGCAGAGACTCCGACTGTAAGCTCCTGAATCAACCAAATGTACTTGAAACAAAATAAAGTACTTCAAAAACATTTTATGATAAGTGCTTTCATTTTATTAGTAAAAACTTCTTCAGATAAGTTCATCCACATTTAAAAGCTGCTTATATAACCTGGTCTTTTCACATGACCTCAAGCCTCTTGACCTCACACAACAGATTTAAAGAGGCAACACCTTAGTTATGTACAAAACAATATTCAATGGAAAACATACTTAAAAGCATTTTTAAAACCCTTTTTTGTATGAAAACAGTCTTAAATTTTAAAATATCCTTTGTATAAAATTCCCCAGTGTGACACGGATTTTTTAACACATTTTATAACACAGCCACAATGTTTATTTTTGCAGTGCTTTTATTTTTAATAAACAGCTTATGGAAGTTTGTTCATTTAAGCCTGGCCACATACTAGCATTTAAAGTAAATTGCCAGTAAAGTTCTCTTTTCTCCAATAATAGTGGCCGGGGACACTTGTTACTTTGTGGCTTCCCATATAGCTGCAGGAGGACTGACTGGCTCCCAACCTTTGTTTCCTGATATGGATATCAGCAATATTCCCAATTTTCAACATTCTGTTGGGAATCTTACTCTACTTATTCAACAGCTATCCCAGCAAATTGAAGAAATTGCATCTAACAAGACAGCTCTCAGTTTGGGATGGGAGAGTGACACAGCAGCCAGTTCCAAGTTGAGAGAATTTATCGGCACTTCGAATATGGTTACAATTAACGGTACTGGTAACAACTCTAATTTTGCCAGTAGTGGTGAATTTCCTACAAGTCATAATTATCCGGTTTTACAAGAATGGCTTCATGGTGATATTCATTTGGGTGATACACAGCAATACAGCACAAATATTGTACAGCATCTGAGTGAATTTGATTACAAATTGATTAAGAGCAAAAAATTACAACTGAACCATGTGTTTGGCCTACGTATATGGCGGTACCCAGCAGGGCTTATAAACAATTCATCACTTCACCACGAGTTAAAGCAGATGTTCGATCATCATGGATGTGGGTACATGGAACTACTCATTACATCCAATTTAAAGCTTATAGAGGAACTCATTGCTGACATTAATTCTCTAGATAATACCATCACCCATGACTTATCATTTGACCTACATGAGTATGAATATGGGAGAATTTTTTCCAGGATTAAAGAACAAATCTGGAATATAATGGGCAGAAAAACTGAGAAGCTGGAATGAGACAAAAAAGCTTATTTGAATTGTAAAGCTTACCCTGTTCCACCAACTTCACAAACTTGGGGTAACAAATTAAACTATAAATAGGCATCCAGCCCTGGGCAAAATTCCACTGTGGAATACAATAATGCCAGGGAAAATCATATCCATGAACAAAATGAAACCAGTAGCACAGCACTTCTTACAGCTTCAATGACCCTTTAGAATACCTCCCACTGAGATGATCAGAAAGAATAAGAACAAAACAGAAGAATGGCCCATGGGAATTACAGTCTTTTTCCCATGGTGGAGGAATCAAGGGTGCAGAAACCCCAACTGGAACTAACACAAGGTACTGTTGTTGACTATACTGAACTTGAGTAATGCACAATCATTACAAAGGAGGACTTTAACATTTATAATTTTTTTCATATGCAGTAAATAATGATCGTGGTGATCTGTTTCCAAGGGATATGACATTTGTGCCCAATCGTTCGGCTTTTCCCGGTTAAGGGTCATCACAGCAGAACTCTGGTCTGCTAATAATTGGCAGTGGATTTTTACTGTGCTGAGTTGCCAGCCCAACGCCCAACCTTCAAGGAAGACACACCCATTCACACATGCACCTACCTGCATGTCTTTATATGTCACTTGACCACGGGGAGGATATGCAGACTCCACACAGAAGGCGCTCCAGCTGAGAATCAAACGGGAGAACCTCTTGCTTTGAGGTGACAACACTAATCGCTGCACCACTGCGGCCAGATAAGCAAGCTAATTTAGCTTATGCCCTCGTGGACCTTAAACATTTTGTTATAATGTTAAATTTGAGTGTCATGTTTAACAATGTATGTTGTGTATTGAATGACTTGGGAGTATGTAGTATGTATAATCCACCTACCCACTCCTCATTGTTTTTATTTGAAAAAAATATGTGCACTAGACCCACGTGATGCACTGAGCAAGAAACACAGTGCTCCAGACAATTTAAGTTGGAAAGAGAAGGAATTATTGAACAAACTTAAATGACTTAAGAATAATGACACCTGACACAAGAGGGGGGTTGTTATTATAGAGAAATCTGATTACAGTGCAAAAATACTTGAAATATTAAATGATGAATGTTATCCACAAGTTCCCTTAATGAGCTAAATATGGATTATAGGAAAACCAGAAATGACATTAATGACGTGTTTATATGACAACAAATCAAGATAAATGAATTTAATTTTCTTTCTATAACTTCCCTAGTGGTCCCAGTATTTTTTTGGGGTTCCCAAAATACATAAGAGTGTGCAACCCCCCCCATCAGAGTCATAGTGGATGCTAGGGGCTCAATCACACACCCCTGGGCTAAGTTTTCAGATGTATAATTAAATGGTGGCAAATGAGGGAAAGATTTGCAAGGATCCCTGGGACTTTCTAGGTAAAATGAGTAAAATGATATTTAACACAAACCACACATTTTTAACAACTGATGTGAAGGATTTGTACACTTCTATCCCACACAATATAAGATTAGAATGGTTTATTGAATTTCTGTTTGACAAAGGAATCCCCCAGGACAAAATTAATATCTATAGACCTTGTTAGAAATTGTACTGAAAAAAAATGTTTTGATGTTGAATGGTGAGTACTACCCACAATGCACTGGGGTGGCAATGGGTTCTGCGTGTGATGCATTGTTTGCAAATATATGCATGATTCAATGGGGAAAAAATTCCTTTTTCCTTCTGTATACTTTAAGTCATGTAAGCTCTACACCTGTTTTTTGTATGATATTTTTATTGTTTGGGGTGACACAACAGAGAACATTTCAGAGTTCATTGAATTTATCAACGAGTACAAATTTCTTGAGCTTAACATATGAGAGTAATGACACCAGCATCTCATACTTGGATATCTTTCTCACAAAGAACATTACAAGTGGGTGTTTTACTTCTAAAATATACAGAAAATCCACACATTCTAATGCATATTTGCATTATAGCAGTTCACATTCTCATACAAAGAAACGGGCAGTTGTAAAGGGACAGTTTGTTAGAATTGTCCTCATGACATCCTCTTTTGATGAATTTCTTGTTGAATGCATAAAGATTAAAAATATGTTTTTGGCCATGGAATAACCCAATGGTTTTATTGACAATTTAATATATGCAGTTATCAACAAGACAGAACCGTGAATTCCAGAAAAATTGGACCACACTCACCTACCCTACTCCCAATTCCCGCACCCCCCACTTACACTATATTTAAATCCTTTAACCACTCCCATAAAAGAAACAATGCTAATATAATCTCCTTTGTATTTCTGTATCCATGAAAAACGTTTTGAACTAACAACTTTTGGTCTTTCTACTCCATCCCTATCCTGGTTCCACAGCTACCTTACCAGTAGACAATAGGCCATAAAATGGCAGAGTTCTCATCTCTTCTTCTAGTTATTGTCAGTGTTCCTCAAGGCTCAATGCTCCCCTACTATTTAACCTTTTTAAAAATAATCTACATTCAGCAGTTAAACATCCTTCCATAGTACAGCATGCAGGTGAATCCACCCTCAGCTATTTCCCCACCCTAAATAAACTAGAAAACCTTACTCAAAAATCTTTCTGTTCAATGGAATCCTGGCTCTCAAACTTTAACTTACCACTAAACCCCCCAAAAAAGTAAACTAATGCTTTTCTCTCCAAAACAAGTACACAACAAAAACATGATTTCACAAATGTATCTGCCAGTAGCACACCAATAAAAATTGTAGCTCACAAAATTACTTGGTGTCATCATAGACAAGAAACTAAAGTATGGCCAGCATATATAAGAAGTTGTCAAAAAACATCAAAAACTAGGACTCTTATACAGGGCCAACTATTACCTTACACCCTCTGCAAGGAAGGCCATTGTATCATCATATGTCCTCCCATCCCTACTTTATGCTTCTCCAATACTTGCAAAACTTGAGGTCACTCAAAAATCAAAATTAGAAGCATGCTACAACAAAGTTGCTAAATTTGCAACAAACCATAACAACAGAACCTTCCACTGTGAATTCCTGAAAAAATAGACTGGCTATAACTAACATCAGCTAACATACATTCAACTACTTACAGCATACAATCTTATTTAATAAAACAGACATTTGCTCATCACTGAAAAACATCCTCCAACATTGCTCTCCCTCCCAAAAGCCTGTACAACAGCACAAAAACTGTTAACAATGACTAAATCCTATATCAGCTCTAGAGACTCACTTTACTCAAATTCCCAACTCTGGAATGAACTTCCACTTCCCAAAGACAGTCTGTAAAAATCACACAATTTAAAACCAATCTAAAACAACTCCTTACACGGATATGCCTTTTCCCATGCATCCCAACAGGGTATATTAACTTAAATCCCCACATCCATACAGATCATTCCCCTCATTAAAAACACTACCCCTACTCTGATCTTACTACCAGTTATTTTTCATCTCAACCACCTTCTGCTGCTAACCAGCACTGTTTTGTCTTCAGCTGTCTACTACTTCCACACCAGCTACCTCTTACTGTTTTCTCTTCTCTTCTCTCTCAAGTTTGATATTAACAACCTAATTAGGGCAACCTCTCTGTCTTCTTTCCCAGCTATTAAATCCAACCAACTCCACCAATTTTCGATTAACTACCACTCTCTCATTGCTAACATACTGTATCTGCATTCATTTTCATGTATGAATGTATATACTTCTCTATGCCCCCATACCATCAGTAACACATAACTGTTACTTTAGTTCATATTGTAACATCTATCTACTAAATATGTTGTACATGCACTATGTTACAAATGCACTCAGCTGTTATTTTTCACATGAAACTATTCTCCTAGCAACATGTACATTTATATTTTTGTCAAAATTATTGATATCTATTGTATGTATGTGGAGTTTTTCTCCCGAGTCTCCTCTGGAAAGGGGTTTTGCCAAACCCAGTTGGACTCATCTGGAAAACAAAGGCAAATAAATAAAGAAATAGATAAAATATAGAGCTTCTTTGTCTATCAGTTATAGACACTTTATTGATTGTTTACACCACAGATGCCTGACTGAAATAAAAAATGGACACATTAAAGTTTTCCATCTTGTTTTACACACATGTACACTAGTCCTGCAGTTTGATTCCTTCCACATTTACGTATCTATTTTGTAACTTGGAGCAAGTACCTTAACCTGACATTACTCCCAGGTCACCCGTGAAAAGGGACATCTGTGTCCAGTGGGCTTACCCAGTCAACAAGGATATAAAAATGTAATAAATCCTGATCATGGCAGCAGGATTAGTCATTATCACAGTCCCTGTACCCTGTAATCATATCCACATTGTTAACTCAAATCCCTCAGGTAAAATAATAATGATGATAATAAGAATAATAATAGTAATAATAATAATAATAATACTGGACACAGTAATGCACTTTAAGGTTGCTTCACACAAGCACACAAATGCCATAGGAAAGTATTATAGATTACTTCACACAATTCTATACCAGTCATATACAGCCAGATTAATGACTGTTTAAACTGAGCAAATGCACATCAGTTCTGCAAAGCCATACTGGCCGTTTTAAATTTGAGCAAATGGCAAGGCAGTAAGTTACTTTCATTTGCAAACAGTCCCCTTCCAGCAGCAATAAAACATTTGTACATTCTGAACGTCTGTTTGTGAGGAAAAATAATAACCAATGTTTATGGATGTGGTAAGAGAGGACATGCAGATAGTTGGTGTGACAGTGAAAGATGCAAAGGACATAAAGAAATGGAAACAGATGATCTTGGAGCAGCCAAAAGAAAAATAAGTAGTAGTAATGTATTTCACCCCTGTTCTATGCAAACAGTAGCCAAAGTATTCCAACTTGCTTCATACAAATCATATGAATTCTTCAAAACTAGAACAATGAGCAAATGATAGCAGTCGGTTATTTTCTTCTACAGCCAGCACAGTGCCCAGTCATTTTAACTGTTTTGTTGTCTGTATACATTTCAGATGTCCAACAGGTAACAAAAAATAAAAAAGTAAAATAAGAAGGGACACAGTAATATATTTCAACTCTATCTTGCAAAAAACACATGGCCAGCAGCCACAGCAAAATACTTCAGCATTTGGCCTGCAAAGCTGACTGTTGCCCAGACCTAGTTGTTTACCAGAATTTTTAAAAACTAATTCTCATGATACTCTCCAATACTACTATTTTCAACCATGACTATTTACTTTAACAATTACATCTATTCAACCATGACCATTCACTTTAACACTTACATCTACCTGAATCCTAGGACAGCAAGGAGTAGAAAGCCTACAGACTGATTGATGTGGTGTGCAGCACCTTCCTTGTAGGGTACCACAACTGTGGCTGCTTCGAATAGGGGTACCATAAGTTGTTTATTTATTTATTTATATTTTAAGTAAAGAAATGATGCTGCCATGTTTCTTTACTAAAAAAATAAATAAATGTAAGTAATGCACCCCTAGCTAAATGGTTTCCTGGGTTTTCATCAGTTAATAACACCTGCTATATCTCTGGCTCTGGTGTTATATAGATTAAGGAATCACCTTTAGAAATGGAACTGTGTAGTAATATTATGGGGACACATGGATTGCAGAATCAGCATCTGAATTCAAAGTGTTGAGAAATTAAGTTATCAGCCATCAGCTTAATATGGCAGATATTTCCCTGTAATATTAGTAATTTTCAATATTTAAGGCAAACTCTAATGTGCACATTTTGGTAAAAAAAAAATCAGTCAAAATCACATTTGGTAGAAAATTAATTTGTTATAATAACATTTGGCCTAAAACTAGACCAAGAACTTTATTTCTCCTACAAGTTAAATACCCTAATTCCCAAAACATGCAAGGGTGAAACATAATATTGCAAGCTCACAAGCTGTCACATTGTCATTGGACAATTCTGTTCTGAAGATAATTTTCACAGCAGCTATATCACTGTTATACAGTGATGATGTACCACTTGGATTCAAAATCTTACCCAATGAATCCAACTAGTACGCCTACAGTCCTTTGTTGGACTTCTTAAATAATAGCCTCTGTTAATGTGTTTTAATTGCTGATCTGATGAAGTCTGTTAATTGACAAAAGTGTGCATCCTAATAAATGTAATCAAGGAAAATCTAGCTATAGCCAATTTGTAATCCTACTTGCCTTGCTTTGAATTGCATTACAATGCTGGGTGAATGCAGTACAATTCTGGGTGATGGTAAAACACCAATTAAGAGCAGTATCTTCCGTGCCGAGAACAAATACATAGTAAGTTCAGTCATATACTTTGGCATGTTCCCTATGGGTACAGTGCCTAAGATCATTCACCTCCATGTGGACCACTAACAGGTTATAATTGTTTTTGTCAGGCTTGAGTATTCTATTAGCCTTTGTTATATTGTAGATCCTAGCACATAAAATCAGTATGAGGCAACAAACATGGCTGAATATATCCAAATTGAAAAGGAATTTGTTGTGCAGGTGTATATTATATTACTGAACTTTTAAAAGTTCGAACGTCATATGGTCAACAGCATATGATCAAACTTTAAAAGTTCGAATGTTTCAATGGAGATCTCCATACAGTGTGGAATGGGAAGATTTTCCTTTCCTGCACTGTAGTGCGATCTTGGAGTTGATATATTTAAACAGCGGGGGGGGGGGCTGCAGGGGGCTTGCTCTTCTGCTTAAAACAGTTAGGTAGTTTTTTCTGTTGTTTATTTCTTTTTTTTAACTTTTCAAACTTTTAAAAGTTTGATCATATGGCTTCAACCATATGATGTTCGAACTTTTAAAAGTTTGATAATGTAATATACACCTTTGTTATGCAGTTAGTAGAATGTGAGCACTTTCACATTTTCATCAACGCTTCTTCAGACATTAATTAAAAGACAAAGTCACAAGACATTTAAACTTCTATTAAACTAATCAAAAACACTGCCTAATGTGTACGTAATATTGAATAATTAACACTTCAGCATTAAATTAAAATAAGTCAATATTCAATGGTGCAGTCTAAAAATGCACATATTGAATAAAATCATAATCATTATTTTAAAACAGATTTGGTTAGCAATAGAATCTTTACTTATGTTTTGCTGCCTTTACAAGAAAAGTTGTAAGTCCTTCCATTGTAGAAACTAAGTAGAACAATTGATGGTATAAATTGAGAATATTCATCATAATTTTTTTAAAAAAAAAAAGCTTATGTAGCAGCACTGTCCTGATTTACAAGTACATAAATGTCATTATTCAGTTCACAATTGCGATCAAGTCACTTAATGTTTAGTAAAAGATGTAAAGCTTTTTAAACACTCAACCAATGAAAATCAATAGTACAGTCATATGATCTCAACTGTAAGGAGTCTACTTTGACTTACATAATAATGTACAATGCTAGTTCAGTGATCAACTGTCACTGTTATTCTCAAAGTGAGTAATATAGCATAGAAAATCAAAAACATCATATCTATAGCTGTAGTGGACTGAATCTAATCCTACTGAAACTAAACTACATAAACATATAAATACATGCTAAAAATTACTAAAGAATGTATTTCATAAAAAAATCAAATCATCAGATAATTCAGCTAATGTATGGTAGGATCACTATGAAATAAAAATATGCATATATGTGTACATATGTACTGCGGTGGTGGTGCTGCAGTAGCATTGCCACCTCACAATAAGACATCCTGTTCAATTCTCAGCTAGAGCATCTTCTGTGTGGAGACATGCGTGAATGGGCATACCTTCATTGAAGGTAAGGCATCAGGGCCTGCAACTCGGCACGTAAAAAATCTACTGCCAATCATTAGTGGACCGGAGTTCCGCTGTGGCGACCCCTAACCGGGAAAAGCCGAAAGACACAACAACAACATATATGTGTACATATGTGTAATTAAACATTCACTGTTATATATAATAAATAGCTGAGAATATGTTAAGTAAAAAGTGAAAAATATGTATTTTTAATGTAAACATCAGAACAATCGAGATTGGTAAAGACATTCATTAGTGAGCAAGTGGCGTGTCTCTTAAAAATGGTTTCAGTTAGACAGCATGATTGAGACCATGTAGTCTATCTGCTTGTAAGCTAATACTCTATTTCTGTTCAATTTTCTCAGTTCTATTCCTATTATAACCCATTCTACAACTCTCCCCTACTATTTGAAGTGCCAAAAACTTAAAAGTGTGTTGTTGACCTGCCTGTGTTACATATTTGGTAGTGGCTATGGATATATTTTCTCTGTTATTCTTGTAAATATGTTCCTTAACTCTCTCCCTCAGGGTCCTATTAGTTTTTCCCACATAGAATCTTGGACAGGTAGTACAATATGCAAAGTAAACCAAATCATGTGTTGGACAATTTGCATGATGTGAAAAATCTGTATTCTTTTTCAGTAGTAGGGTGTATAAACAAATTATTGTTAGCCATATATAAATACATATTACAGTGCCTGCAGCTGAAGATATTTTGTCTGTTTGAAATGGTCATCTGTCTAGGTTCAGTATATTAAAAGCATATCCTCCTCTTGATAGATTTACAATTATTGTATGTTATTCTAGGATGTCAGCCTACAATTCCAGAGATATCTTATTTTCATTGGCTAATAAAATATGCTAATTTTTGTTAATAACATTTAGAATATTCTTATTATCAGATGTAAAGGATAAGAGCTTTTACAATGGACACATTTTACAATGTTAACAAAACTTTAGTTTACTAACTAATGAGAGAATACTTTTCCAAGAAGGCATCACATTACAATAAGGCTGGCTTTGACCAACAAGGTGAGTGTAGAATGCTCTTATGAAATACATGTATTCATATGTTTTTGTATTTCGGTTTCAGTAGGATTAGATTCAGTCCACTACAGCTATAGATAGGATGTTTTTGATTCACTATGTCATATTACTCACTTTGACAATAACAGTGGTAGATGATCACTGAACTAGCATTGCACTTTAAGCTTATGTAAGTCACAGTAGACTCCTTACAGTTGAGACCACGTGACTCTACTATTGATTTTGACTGGTTGAGTGTTTAAAAAGCACTACATCTTTACTAAACATTAAGCGACTCGACTGTAATTGTGAACTGAATAATGACATTTATGTACTTGTAAATCAGGATAGCACTGCTACGTACATTTTTTTAAAAAAAATTATGATGAATATTCTCAAGTTTACACTATCGATTGTTCTACTTAGTTTCTATAAGGGAAGGACTTACAGCTTTTCTTGTAAAGGCAGCAAAACATCAGTAAAGACGCTATTGTTAACCAAATTTATTTAAAAACAGTGATTATGATTTTATTCAATATGTGTATTTTTAGATAGCAACACTGAATTGTGACTTGTTTTTTAATCTTATTAGGATAATGCAAGTACGGTTGGCTAAAGCAGTAATTATTCAATACTACGTATCATTAGGCAGCGTTATTGATTGGTTTAATAGAAATTTAAATGTCTTGTTACTTTGGTTTTTAATTAATGTCTGAAGAAACAATGATGACAATGCGAAAGCACTCACGTTTTACTAACTGCGTAACAAATTTCTTTTCAGTTTGGATATATTCAGCCATGTTTGTTGTCTCATAGTGATTTTCCTTGCGTGGATATTTCACTCATACTATTGAGACAATTTAATTCCTGCAATGCGTTGTTTAGTTTTGACATATTCTGGATCCTGCTCCAGAAAGATAATTAATGCGTTGTTTCATTTTGACATATTCTGGATCCTGCTCCAGAAAGATAATTAACTGACACTTTATTCTTATCCAGCTTTCTAAAGGTATTGACCATATGCCTACCAATAAAGTCACCTATAACTAAAACATTACCTCAGATAGATGCAGTCTCAGCGATTCTTAAGAGCTTGGAATTTGCTCCCATGTGATTCTTAGAGGTATATGCACTGACTGTGGATGTGCAAGTTGGGTGTGTTGTATGAACCAATGGCCAAGGTTTCTTAGTGCTTAGTCTGGGTGGCTCAGGGCATATTTTATAGCAACCTCACTGTAAGTTGGTTTGGTTGAGGTACTGTATGCTGTGTTCATGTGTGTGTGTTTGTGTTGTACTTAACCAAATGTGTTCTGAAGTGAGATCATGGCCTCCAAGTTCAGTAAATACTTATACCTGTCACATATTGAGTTGTTGTGAGACTGAATAAAATAAAGATTTCATTGTAAGCATAAAGCAGTTCCCACAATGCCTCAGAATAACTAGTGCTGTCAGCCTGACTACAGAAGGGACAAACGTTGACCAAGATTCCATACTCATCAGTGCCACTGAAGGTGATGAGAAAACATTTTTGTAAAACATTAGAGGCACTTTAGCTATAACCACATATTCAGATGCATTTTAAGTAATACTCACAGAATGAGGCATACAAACTAAAAGTACAGAGGATAGAAAGAGTAACATGTGTTACAGAGTATCAGTGCTGATTAAGATAGCATTGTTTATGCCATCCCCCACAGTTATTAGAGAAGGAGGCAAGCACTGCCTTATGTTTGGGTATGAGGAGAAAAACTGCATATTGTTGCATAGAAGGATAAACTGCAAAATGCAGCTGTGTGAATTCTCACAGTACAATACAGTGAAGAGCCTGACACTTAGCGGAAGGCACAGGTAAAACCCAGATAGTACAGATCCCGCAGAAAAGTTAGTGACATAGGTGGAGTTGTGCAGAGACTAAGAATTCAGTCAGGGGACTGACTGATTAGTAGACATCATAGGTTCATACATTTGGCGAAGAAGCTCACTGCATACCTGTCAACCTTCAATCATGAAAAATAGGCACAAAAATCACTATTGTGAACAATAAAGCAATGCATTATATCAGCCTTTAGTAGAATCATAGATAGGCCACAGGGTGTTTAATGTGAACCGGAGAACAATGGTGTATTACCAGCTGTTATAGCTGTCCATTTGCATTGTATATCTGCAATACAAATAACACTTCTAATGCTCTTTAGCTGGCATTGGTAGATATAATCGTTATTTTCATTACAGTTTTATTACTAATAATCTTTCAGTAAAACAGTGACATCAGAGGGCCTTTCAAGATAATTAGTGTAACTTTAGTCATGGACAGATATCCATGTACGTCTCAGTTTCCATTGGAAAATCTAACAGAAGTTTGAGATACATAATTTATTAATGTAATCCTTAAAAAGATATATATATATATATATATATATATATATATATATATATATATATATACTAACCTATGAACTAATCTATGAACCTATGAACCTATATATATATATATATATATATATATATATATATATATATATATATATATATATAGACACTTAGGGTAATGCTACACTAGAAACCCAAACTGCACTTAACAGCTTAGGACAGAGTGACTTTTAAAATCTGTTTTGACTGCTTTGTTTAACTAGGTATTACCATCCATAATACACAAAATTACATTAGTTCACCTATATCCTGAGTACTTTGATTCAACCATGATCTTTTTCCTTACTTTAATGTTTTCATGTTTTCATGCCAAAGTATTATGAAATGTGAAAATAAGTATTAGATCTTAGAGTTAAACAACAAAGCGCCTGATGGAAAAAGGATAGTATTGACTGAGTCTGTTTAGAAGGGTTACCATTTACTAGCTAAAGTCACAGCTTGTTGACTTTTTTATTTGGTTTTATAGTTCTCCTGTGTTGGTGTTGTTGGTGTGAGAAAGAAGTTTGCAATATAAACTAAGGGGTATAGGGATCAACATGTAGGGGGTTGGGGGAGCAAAGCTGCCTCTACAATAATTTTTAAGAAGAAGTTCAAGTTCTGAATTCAGTCAGCTGCAAGACACTTCTCATGGGATGCCCCCCTCAGTTTGCTGACAAATATAAAGTTCATTTCTAATACAAAACTTTACAGTCCCAGTTGTAATACTGTATATGTATGTGGAGGGACCATATCTATCTGAAGACTGGTCGATGGCTTTAAAAAGCTTAGATGCCTTACAACTGGTACAATTTAGAAGTCTGGCTCATGGCCTAGTGGCTGTCTATAAACTTGATGCTCCAGATCCCATGTTAGAACTTATGGGGTGTCCATGCTGACATGGAATTCCTGATGAAAAGTGCAGATTTGTTGTTCATAGATTAATTGTGAGGATGAGTTCATTACACCGGCATGGAAGTCTTTGAGATGTGAAATTGTCACATGTCAAAATAAAACTGATATTAATTTTTACCTAGCCTGAGTGTCCTCTTGTGTTTGGGTCCCCTTGAGTTATTTTAAACAAAGAGTTTCAAGTACTGAGGTGTGCTTTAATGGTTTGTACATCAGACATAGAAACTGGCACCCACTTGAAATTCCTGTTCTACTCCTGCATTGTGGACTCATTTTATTGGCTGTGTGCAGCACAGTGCCTACTATCAGTTAAAAATATTATGTGGCCTCCAAGCCTACCACATTATTGTTGTAAATATTGCATGGCATCCAGGTTTACCACATCATTGTTGTAAATATTGTGTGACATCCAGGCTTGCCACATCATTGTTGTAAATATTGTGTGGCATCCAGGCTTACCACATCATTGTTCTAAATATTGTATGGCATCCAGGCCTACTGAACTACCAGTTTAAACAATGTGTGACACTCAGAGCCAAACATCTGATGAATTATGGGGTGGCATACATGCCTGATACGCCACTTGTGTAAGGCATCTATGAATGATATCACACTAGAGTGAAACTGTATGTACTGATCTCTCACTGTACTGTGATGTGAAACTGAGTGTGGTATGCTGTGTAATGCTATCATGTCGTACTACTAATATGCCACCCCTGTACTTATTGCTTCATCTATTATAATATCAGTGCAAGTATTTATTCATCTCATCTGTTTTTTTTCCCATTTTCCTCTCCTCACTTGGTAGGGATCTTACTGTTCACTTATAATTGTTATACCATCTGTGCAATTAATTATAATTATCAGCTAAGTTCTATATAATATATCTGCCTTACATTCCAATAGACTGTAGCTTGACCAATCAATTTACATGGCCAATACTGAATTTCAGTCCTCTTTTACTCCTCTTAACACTCAGTATTTTTAGACAGTGCAGAAACTGTTATGGTCACCAACAACCAGCTACTGCTAGATCAATATGGTATGAGCTGTGAGAGGTGTAAATATCTTCAGAATCTGGTGGCCACCCTCTCACAGAATCAGGTTGCTGGTGAGCTTCACTCCTACCTCTGCCTCTGCATACACATATCAAACTTAAATATTCTGATGTTGTCAAGGTATTACTCCCCACACCTCCTGCAATCAGAACAAGTAAGACTCAGCCACAAACAAATAGCATATCACTACCTATGTCACACTGCACATATAGTATGAGGTCACATACTTCTGGGAGTTGCAAGGCTGCAGAACATACACTCTCCACTTCTTATGAGTCCACACATACACATACACACACACACACACACACACACACACACACACACACACACACACACACACACACACACACAAGTAATGTTCTAGTAATTGCTGACTCTGTTGCTCAGTCTACAGATTCTGCAGGCACTAGGCTGGAGAATTATAGAGTGCCAGCTGTCTTTCTGGTACCATTGTGTGTGATTTTTAAGAGAGTTCTTGAGTTCTCACATCAGAGAGATATGACCATGACATAGTAGTGACCTATGTGAGTGTGAATCTGTTGGGGAACTTAATCAGAGGGACATGCAGAGAGGCATGTTGGATCTCACTATGTATGTGCTACTGCAGGTAAAATTCTGGTCCTGAGTGCAATATTACATTCACCGGGAATGGTGCCCAGATTTAAGTAAAAGATAATTAGCACTAACAACTGGGTATGCTCTATGGCTTGCAAGAAACTGGACGGTTGTGTAAGTATTTGTAAGGGATCCTATCATCTCCAGATTCATTCCCCTTGACCCACAAACTGAACTTACTGAGGTCTAAATAACCTAAATAAGATAAATTAGATCTGGCCAAATGCTTTTGACTCTGTCACCTATGCAGGTATTGTAAATAAGCTTAAATACTAAAGCACTGACACTTATGGTGTGAGGTGGATATCAAAGTGGCTGCCTGACAGAACACATGCAAAGTAGCAGAAATCATCTTATGAGGTAAAAAAGTGATTAGTCATATACCTCAGGGCCCCATACTGGGACCTTTTCTCTCAAATAACTATTTCTCTGACCATCAAACTACAAACATGTGCCTTTGGCTAATTAAATTTACTGATGACTGTAAGATGGATGTTGTAATTCAGTCCACTTCCAAATGATATTACATGAAGCACTAGACCATGAAAATCACTTGTGTAAAGATTATGATATCAAATTAAATGTCAAAAAAGTAAAGTATTTTTAAACACCTTTATTGAATTATTACTTGTAACACATGGAAACTAAAAGTAATCAAACTATTTTGACAAGTTTACATTTGCAAACATTATACATCTCATATATTGTTGTATATCCTATAATTTAGGCGACATTACATAAGTTATTCTATTTCTGCCTTCTGTTAAACCACATTTCTCCTCCAAAACATTTTTCATGCATGCATGCATTATTCCCCCAGTTTCCATGTTTTTTTTTCAATTCAATTTGCTCCTCCCATTTTCTAAACATCCTATCTCCTGTTCTTTCATCTTCAAATATAATTGGCTTAGATTTTGATTTCCATTTTCTAGTAGCTCCTTTTTGGCAGCCACCATAATTAAACTTAACTTAGTATGTCTAGGCAATTAAAATCTTGTAACCTAGCTCAAAAATCATTTCCTTAGTTGCACTCATCTGCTCACCCAATATTCCTGACAGAGTACTCTTTAGCTAATCGTTAAAGTCTGCCAACTCATTATACTCCCAAAACATATATTCTCAGTTACCTCTTTCTTCCCCATCATACCTCCAACATTTATCATCTACCTGAAGAAAAAATCTTTGGAGTATAAAATATTTATTCAAACACTTCTGGCAAAAATCTTAAATCTTCCAGACTTTGTTTCATATTTTGGAGCCATACATATGTCTTCCCATAGCTTTTTTTTCTGAATTGCATATCAAATCTGTCATCCCAATCTTTTCTGACCTCTTATGATTGACTCCTATAGTTATAGTGCACTATTTATATGTCCTGCTAGTTATCCCTTTTTTAACAGCAGCTTCTGTTTTAGATTCAGTTAAAAATCTCAAACAGTACAGCTTTTTCATTTAGGATTTCCCTATCCCTTTCTCTTTGTCTATACTCTGATATTAGTCCCTGATAGGGAAGGCAATCACTAGGCTGCAATCCAAATTACTTCATGGCCTCTTCCCATTGTATTCCCTTCTCTAATTATTTGTTCCCAATACCTTGGTTCCTTTGCAAGCTTCCTCCAGTAAATTCCAGCCCCATTTTGTCTGTTCTCTGTACCCCTAATTGAAGTCATCCCTAGTGGCAGAATCTCATTTCCCCATTCCCCTGTTGGCTTAATTCTTAGTATATGTTTTCCCACTTTATGAATGAAATATTCTGTAGGACACATTCTTGTTAAGGATCTGTGTCCCAAATCCCATTCTCTCCTTATTTCTTTAATTACCCCCCTGCTTTAGCATCATCCCTTTCCACTTTGAATTGTAGCTTTCTGAAAGTGTTATCTGTAAGAGTCTTAATGATGTAGCTCTAAAATATCGGCTCAAATCTGGTAATCCTAATCTTCCTTGTTCTGTTGGGAGGATCAACCAATCCCACTTGACCCTTGCCCTCTACGTACAGTGGGTTATCTGGCATTTTGCCAGTCACAGGTTTTGAGCTATATTAACTCACAAATGCCAAATCCTTTTAAATATTTGTAATATTCAGACAGTCAGTATTCCAAACTTTGTACTGAGAATTTCCTGAAACCTCTTTGATGAGTAATGAATTTATTAAGAAAATAAAAAAATATTTTTTTATTTTTGACCATCATAATTGATATTTGTCTTCAAAACCTACCAGCAGCTTGATATTCAACATGTGAGGAAGGGTTTGGGTGGATGATGGGAAGGACTGAATGAGTCGATGGTGTATTTTTTTTTTATGAAACGCATGCTTGTGTTTTAGGAGTGAAACTCCAGCAAAATAATCATCCAACAGTAGGACAGCCATAAAACTGGAGTCAGATGAGAATGTACAATGGGCGGATAGTAAGAATGTGCATGTAATTGTAAATATGTCCACGTTTGTAGTCATTTTTTTCTTTATATCTGTTATTTTGGCATATGCCAGCTTTCTGAAGAAGGGGTCCTACAAAAGGGAAAATGTGTGTTCCTACAGTTGCAATAGTAACATATGTGGGGGAAAATGCGCTGGAAGTGGTCTGGGAGGGTTACTGTGCCTGCATTTTGTTCTGCATGCATATGTGCACATGTCCATCCCGTGTTCAACTGGAAATGATGATGACCATCAAACAAACATCCCGTCAGTGTCTTGGCTCTTAAAGCATGTAGAGAAAATTCCACTTCTCACAACAGAATGATAAGGAGAATATCTGTCTAACTCTGTGTCAAATGTCCAGGACTGAATGAGATTTTTGGCCGTATTTTCCATGTCCTTCCTGCCAACTCTCCCTTCATAAATGTTTGTTGTTGTCACCTGTATTGCTTTTCTGTGTGACCTTTTTATCTTTTGCTTTGTTTCTTATATGGAATGTTTTGAATTCAGCCTCATGTTATGGATATCAATTTTCCATGAAGACAGTCTTTTAGATAAAAAGTACATGAGCACTGTGTTTGTTTAATACTTTAATAACTTCTTTATCAATGACAATTATAAATATGCAATGTTTAATGCTAGAGATTTTATATTAAAATTACAAAGTTATTTCGGCTTGATCAAAAATACTATTTGCTGATTTCTCTGACTGACTGACCATGAATTATCTGTGTAGTATCTTTATAGTTCCAGCCCTACCTAATCTTAAACCCAAAGATTAAGCATTTGGCAGCCTTGAATTAACATCATTTAGAGCCATTAGTGAGAACTATACCCCATTTAGTAAAGCTGTCTTTTGATAAGTCAGGGGAGTCAGGCAGGTCCAAGATTCCCTATTACTGGTGTTAGATGTGCCGTCAGTTTAAACAGTTATTAATGGCTCCCACTTATGCAATTATTTTTTCAACAACACATATTTACTATACAAGCATTTCAGAAGTGCGGAATTTATATGCATTTTTACTTGGGGGATTCATTGTTAGAACAACAACAAATTGTTTTAGACATTAATCAAAAGAATGATCATTTAAAATTTGAAATTATTGTTGGAGTGAGGTGAGTAATTATCTGGACATGACAATGTGTAAAAAACAAACAGAAGATCTTCATACAAAATTACACAGGAAAGACATATGAGACAACAAAAACCTTGATTATAGCAATATGCATCCCCATCATACAAAAAGAGGACTAGTTAAGAGTCAGTTAATGAGAGCATTCAGGCTGACAAGTGAAGATGATATTTTTATTGACAAATGCCTAGACATTTTCATTTTTTTATAAAGAGAGGTTACCCCGATACGTTGTTATGGAATGTTATGTCTAAAATTTTAAAAGAGAGGAAACACTGTTATGCTCCTATTATAGAGGTAAGACTGACAAAGGAAAGGCAGATCAATTCAGTTGTTCAAACTGTAGCTATAACAGTGATATGCACAGAAGACAGTAAGGAAATTAAGTTCATTAATAAGAAACATTAAAATGTCCTAAAGGGACAGGAAGCTTTAATTGGTATTGTCACAAAATTAGATACTGCCAGCCCAGCTATCTGGAATTTTGTAAATAATTATATGTCATTTGTGAATATCAGCATGATTCATATAAGATGTTTGAGTTACAAATGTATTAGAGTTGTATGTCATATAACATGGTTTGTACAGACGTGTGCTGAAGAGGTATTTTACAAAATGCTGTTTGAAATGTATCCACAGTGTACGCTACTGGTACAGAACATAAATGTACATACACTATTGTAACTGTTTAAATGTATATATTTTAACAGGGAAAACTGGAATACAGGAGGTTAACTTGCAAAACTTCAGAAAAATAGCTGAAATTAAATTATTTTATGGCTAGGCCATAAAAAAGATGTTGTCTTTCAGTTTCAGTGCAGCAAGGAGACACAATGTCCAAAACTAAGGAGCTTTCTGTATCATCTTGGAAGTGTTTTATTGTTTTATGACTTCCACAATTTGCCAAATATCTGAAGAAAAGCCCTTGTCTATGTTAAATGCAGGTAGCTTTCAGCAGTGGGGGTTTTACCTCGGATAAAGTCAGATGACAAGAAATGCTGCCATTCTGCAAGCTATCCCAGCAGTAATATTTGAGATATTAAATTAAGAATTCTCTGAGAGAGACAGCATTCTGTAGTCTGTCTTGGACTTGACCAGAAGACCCGTTTACCACCCTTGCCTTGCTCTGAGTAAGATTCTAGGTTATAGTAATTCCTTTAGATATAGTCAGGAATATAACAGAGCTTAATTTACATGTTTTTCTTTACTTATTTGAGACTGTCCTGCAATGTTGTTTTAAATATTTCCTGTGATTTTGAACTCTGATGTCATTGTATATACTGAGTATTTTTTGTTCTTTTAATATTTATTATTAAATATATTTAAGCCTTTAATTGTGGCTGATCTGTCTAGAGATATTTAAGTTCTGAGAGTACTTGCATATTTATTTGGTGACACCGTGGGCCACTTCTAATAGCCTTGCTCTTGGGTCAAACTACCATTTGTATTAATAGCAATATTACACAGTAAGATTGGACACCCTTTGTTAAGTGCCTTAAAGTAGGTGATAAGAGGTTCTGGTGGCAGTGATAAGTATGTTATAGTCTGGGCAGAAGGTGGCATAGCTAGTAAACCTGTGCCAGCCTTTCCCAGATGTATGTGTGTGTGTGTGTGTGTGTGTGTGTGTGTGTGTGTGTGTGTGTGTGTGTGTGTGTGTGTGTGTAAAACAAATCTCCAAGAGTGTGTGTGTCAGCTGGCTTGGAACCCTGGCTAAGGACTCAACTCTTTAGCTGTGCCATTTGGGAGTCTTATAGGGGATCTGGAGAAAGAGGGAGAAACCAGCCCCTAACTGACTGGTCTCTGTGTGCTCTTAAGGGAAATTGCACTTGATGCAGTGAGCTGCATCTGGAAATACTGTGTGTGTAGCTGTCATTCTCCCAATGTATGTCCCCCACTAGTGCCAGTGGTGAGGATTGAGGCTCCTTAATTACTGGTCCAATGGTGGGGCGTCACAGGTATTACTGGGGACAAACAAACTTTTGTTGATAAAGTCACTAATTTAAAACATACTTTAGAAAAGGAACACATTTCTGAAGAAAAGTCTAGATCTACTAACGCAGAATAAATTTTTGCCTGTTGGGGCTGTAGACAGGTATGTCTCTAACAGCTCCTTTGTAAAAAAAATTTTTACAGTGGAATCTGACAATATGCAAATTGTGATACCAAGGGGATAGTGTATCATTTGCAGTGTCAGATTTGTGACATATTCTATATAGGGTGCAGCAGTTGAAAGAAAGAATAGCAGAACACTGGAGAGGTATTAAGAAAGGAGATGAAAATTTCTTTAGCAAAACAGAGTAAGAGGTGTAACAATTTTAAAAGAGTTTTTTTTTTTTATTTTGGAAAGAGTGAAAAGTCATCTAAGTGAGGGAGATATGGAAGCACTAGTTGATAGGAATGAACTGCTTACTCGGCTTAAATTTAATTCTTTTAAAGAGCCTTTTTTATGAAAGAAGTTAGATTATTGATGAGTTATGTCGCGTGACATTTTTACTACTATTTAAATCAGTCTGAATGGTTCTCTGATAAAGTTATTTGTGATATAGTCTGAGAATGAAAGCACTTATAATTAAATAGCTTTTGGCTTGGATTGCATCCCTCTCAGCATTTTATTTTATTTTTGAGTATTATTGGATTGATGCTGGGAAGTAAAACATTTTCTTTTTTGTGTAAAATGCTTAGAAGTTGTCCAAATAAATCTTGTAAGAAGGGACTTTCTTTATATAACATTTTATTAGCAAACCACAAAGCTTTCAACAACAAAGTGGTTCTTAAATTCCCAGTACTATTGCTACTTTCTTTAGCTCTTATGAAACTAGTCCAGGCCTTATTCCAGTAATATGAAGCAGTATAACACAAGTTGCCAACATATCTCAAGGGAAATACCATTTTTTCACCTAAGTGACAGGCTGCTATGGAATGCCAAGTGGAGTCTTTAAATTACAGTTTTCCTGTTTTTTTTTTTTTTTTCTTTTTTGATGATCACATGTAGCATTAAGCCAGGAAAGATTTTTTTCCTTGTGTGCAGCTGAGGGGGAGGACAGGCTACAACTACAACCAGTAAGCTGACACAATACAAAAGGGGTGAGAGCAATGAGGAGCAATGAGAGCTGAGCAAGACTTAGAATATGACGAAAGTGAGCAGATTGAATCAAGAGGAAAGTAAAAGCAAAGTTACATTTTCAGTTGCCACTGAATAAGATGAACTGCACTGAACTGAATAACCCTGCGCAACTCTAATTGTAAGGCATTTACAAGAATAACTGAACTGAAATAAATACATTTTTTAACTTTAAGTACAGCTACTTTCATATGTTAGCTATCCTATATGTTCCTGATAACCACCGTGTCGGCTGACGCATCATTCAGTTGCATACTGCTGTAAATTAGCCTGGCATATCAATCAGCTTGCAGATATTGTGAATCTGGACAAAAGCTCTTGAAAATTAGGTATATCCAGTCAAAGATATGATCATCTAAACAGCATAAAAATTACATATCACTACTCCAGTCACTTACATTGGGACTGTGGGACACTCCCACTTAGAAACACAAGTTTATGAACTGAGAATGACAAAATGATGCAAAATACAACTATATTTAATATGATGCAGATGACATGACACTACTGCAGAACTATTTATATTTGTATTGTAAATTGTGTAATTTGAGCTTTATTCATATTAATTATACAAAGAAGCATAGTTTTTCCCATTTCTGTAAACATCTCAGTAAAGAAGCACTTCATTTTCTGCTGTCATGTGAAAGCCCACGTCTGGCTGTGTGAAAGTGACAAGACACTGAGTGCCTAGGTTGTGCAGCTTACAAGATATGGTAGACAGCTCCTACCAGCAAAAGCACCTAAGACACACGCACATGCACATGTGTACACACACACACACACACACACACACACACACACACACACACACACACACACACACACACACACAAATACAAACATGCCACAGAAACAAAAACTAAAATAAGGAGGCTATTTCCTTTTAAGCACATTACTCATGGCTCTTATAAAGTCACAGCTACCGAGCAAAAATAAATAAATAAAAGAAAGAAAGAAAGAAAAAAAATAAAACTTCTAATTGCAGCAACAGCAGCAGTTCCAAATATGTGTGCATTTGCGTGTGTATGTATGAGTGCACAAAATATGTGAGGATGATTGATGTAAACTGCATACATTGGACATATTAATCTCTGAGCTAGGAAGAAGAAATTACAGAAAGCATAAATGACACACTTCCACACATTGATACCTGACAGGACTGAGTAGCAGATTGTTGATATCCACTGTGGATACCTCCTTATTTTAGTTTTTGTTTCTGTGGCATGTTTGTATTTGTGTGTGTGTGTGTGTGTGTGTGTGTGTGTGTGTGTGAGTTTGTGTACACATGTGCATGTGCGTGTGTCTTAGGTGCTTTTGCTGGTAGGAGCTGTCTACCATATCTTGTAAGCTGCACAACCTAGGCACTCAGTGTCTTATCACTTTCACACAGCCAGACGTGGGCTTTCACATGACAGCAGAAAATCAAGTGCTTCTTTACTGAGATGTTTACAGAAATGGGAAAAACTATGCTTCTTTGTATAATTAATATGAATAAAGCTCAAATTACACAATTTACAATACAAATATAAATAGTTCTGCAGTAGTGTCATGTCATCTGCATCATATTAAATATAGTTATATTTTGCATCATTTTGTCACTGTCAGTTCATAAACTTGTGTTTCTAAGTGGGAGTGTCCCACAGTCCCAATGTAAGTGACTGGAGTAGTGATATGTAATTTTTATGCTGTTTAGATGATCATATCTTTGACTGGATATACCTAATTTTCAAGAGCTTTTGTCCAGATTCTCAGTATCTGCAAGCTGATTGATATGCCAGGCTAATTTACAGCAGTACCTTGTTGGTCATACACAGGTGTCTTGATACTGGCCTGTTTTATTTAATGTTTAGAGTGCATGCAACAACTGGCATCTTTCATCACTCCTCCAATGTGTGCCCTCATCTGAATATCAGCTGACTGACAGCACCGTTCTGGTAGTATCCCTGTGGCTGAGAGCACACAGTAGCAGGTTGGGCAGGGGAGGTACAGCAGAGCAGCCTGTGGTGTCCCATATGCTGTTCCTACATGCAAGGGCATTTTTTGGTATGCCGTAATAGGACAGAGCAGGTGAAGCCACGCACATCCCCAGACTTAGCTGTATCCCCCCCCTCCCAATGCTGTAGTTTAATGACAAATAATCTGCCCTGTCATTATGGCACATCCCATCACTGAGGCTGTGTACTCATCATAGGCAGAAAACCTCCCTCCTTCCCTCCCAGAGCGGGTGAGTCTTGACATCTTTCACAAGCATTATATCTGTGCGATCACAGAATCATGGCACAGAAAGCAAACACTATGTCCTTTTCACCTGATCAAGAGCTGCAGTCATTCCACAGCTGAATGACTTTGTTAAAGTGTAAGGGACAACATAGTGATCTTACAAAGGACAACTTGTGCATCCACTCTCTGGCATCCACTCCTAACCCCGATGAACGCAGCCCATAGTGGTTAGGGCCTTCACACTTAGTAGATTAGTACAATTAGATAGTAGTTTTGTCTACTAGCCATGCTACCTATCCAGTATTTTTCCAGACTATCTGGAAATCAGAACAATTCTCTGGTAGTCCAGAAAACAATGTACAAACTCTGGTATTCGGTTTAGCAAAATGAATAGAATGTCGGAGTTTGTTCAGCTGGTAGCATTAGTCTGATTTTTAACAAAAAACATTGCTAAAGTGATGCAGAAGTGTCCTACACTAGTTAAGCAAAGAAAAAAAAGTCAAATATGATGCTATGATAGAAAAAAATAAATGAAAAGAAACATTCCCTCATAATAACGTACACATTTTTTTCATAAAATGAGAGTGGAAGTGGGTGGACAGGGGCAGTGGTGGGCGGAGTCATGGGTGGTGCAGGGGTTGTGGCTTTGGACTAGTTTTCTCCCTAATGAAAGGTGGCAGCTCTATTGTCTACATGTACTAACTCCACTACTGCTGTACTTTTTAAGGGACATCAGCAAGCATATGCTCTGTACACCACAGCATACATATAGTTAGCAAGCAGGGGTAGCAAGAGCACTGTAAAAATGCATATATGTACAAGATTAAAGTTTTATCTTTTTAAGGCAGACTACCCTGTAGAAATGCTGTCTGGTAATGGCTGCTATTTAAAGAGCTAAAATCAATGTTTGTACATTGGACACACCTTGGTTGTAATTGACACTTCTGTTCAAAATGACTTTTTGCTGCTGCCATAAGTTTTTAGTCCCTTCCACACCTCTTTTGTTTAAAGGGCAACAACAAAATTCTGTTATTAAATGCTCAACTTCTCTGTCCTTTTTCTCCCTATTTATTGTCTCTGCTGTGAATAAATAACAATACAGCATTTAAAATATTTTAAATTGACTGTTTCTCTCCACTAAAACAGTACCTTACTGTACTGTGGTAGTTTCACTTTCAAAAAACTTTTACCCCACCCTAGAAAAGTCTCCAATTCATTGATGTCATCAAGGCCACTGAATACAAGTAGTTTTCTGGCCAGTTCCCTCCCCAAACTGACCGCCATGACTGTCCTAAAAAACTACCCATGCTGTGATGTCACAGCTTCCTGGTCCTTTCCCTACCCATACAGAAAGTAAAGACTAGAACAAGGAAACAATACACGAGTCAAGTTTCCTGCTGTGCGCTGTCAATCACAGCAGGTAACATCTCAAATTACCCTTAGTACTTTGACAGCTGGAAAGTTAGGTATGAAGGGGGATGGGAGATGAGTCAAAGTAGTACAATTCAGGCTTCACAAAAAAAAAAAAACTTTAATTTAGCCATTCTAAAAAGAAGAAGCAGTAAAAAGCACTTTGCAAGTCTGTTCTGTGACATTTGCACTGTTTGTGTTTTAAGTAGTCATTGAACAGTATGAAATGTTACCTAAAACTAACTGACTGAAAGACAGCAGTGTATGCGTGTAAAATCAATGCAGTGACAGGAGCTTTAGGCAGAAAGAGGCCTGTGTGATGTAACTTTTTACAGATGAGCACTCCACTGGGGGATACCTAGAGGCAGACTAAACAATCAGAGTTAGTTCAAGATGCCAGATCCCATGTGGTCAGGCTCAGAAATTTTATATAAAAATATTTAAAAACCTGTAAATAGTCTTAGGGTAGTGTTAAAATGTAGGAAACACCAAACGCTGATGAAATAAACATGTTTTTTGAGTCTATGGGTGTGGTTCTCCTGTTGGTTGGGGGAGGGGGAGTTGCCTGAGTTATACTGACTTAACTAGTTTGACCGGAGTAAGGTGGATGAGGGCAGTAACCTGTATGGTGAGGGAGGGGTATCATGTCACAGTATTTTTTTAATAGCAGCAGTGGTTTGGAGAGTAGCTGAAAACTGTTGTAAGTAAGTTAGTACAGAAGTTTCCAGTAGCTATCTGCTCCAGTTCTCCTTACAAGATCAAAGACCTTTTCATTCAGTTATGCCACACAAATACCAAGGGGTAATAGCACAACAGTCTTAAGTATGCCTTTGGTGTTTCAGTATAAGAGTAAGTAACATAATGCCACAAAATGAACACCACAACATTGCAGTTGCTGGCTGCACCATGGCTTCAATGTGAATTCTATAACAGTGTCCAAATGAAAACAGTTGGGTATATGAAGAATACCAAAAAGTAATGTCATTAAATACAGCCTGTAAGTAGTGTCAGACAATCTAAAAATCGATTTCATATTCTTCAGAAAATTCATCTCAGTACAACTCCTATATTGATGTTCTTCTCTTTTTGGTTTAAAAACAAACAAAAAAAGTTTCCCTTGCAACTCCTTGCTACAGTTGTTACAGTTAAAATATCACACTATAGCCCCTTACAGCAACTGTACTACCAGCATTCATTTCTGAATAACAGTACCTCATTGTCACACCATTGACATCTGCTGATTGCACTCTTAGTACTCTGTGCTGGGACAGCTGTCTGTTTTTGAGCATCAGAGCCAATTTATATACCTGGGAGAGGGGGATTCATCCATATTACTGAGTCTAAGAGGTTGTTTAAACAGAAGAGGTTACATTTCAAAGGGTGCATAAAGAAATATTGTAGAGTTAAATATTTATAAACACACAATACTTCATTATTTGTGTTTTTATGAGTGTGAGCTGTCATGTGGGTTAGATTGAAGAGTGGGAAAACTGAAATGTTGCTGTGGTTACACCTGCTTGATGGAGGAAGAGAGTGTTGTCCTATTGTAAGACAATGACTTCCAAGGAGGAGGTACTCCTTTCTCTGACCAACCCAGACATCTCTCAGTCTATGAGTTACAAGAGTGGAAAAAGTAATATCCAAACTGTAGACCATCTTGATATTTGGAGAAAGCAAACAGAATACCTTGTATAGGCATTGTCTATACTCGTACAAGGTTGCTATGGCCTGAAACTTCTTACCTGAATCCGTCAGGTCTAAACCCTCCCTCTCATCTTTCAAAACCACTTTGAAAGACTTCCTAGTTAAAATCTGACTTTGTTCTTGCTCAAAACCAGGATAAACTATATCTCTAAATGTGAACAAGTACCTTTTTGTCCTTATACCTCTTTACTCTCCCTTCACTTACTTCCTTAGTGCTATCTAGTTGTCTTCTCTGAATTTCTCTCGAAATATACCAGAAGCCTGTTTTTACCTCACTTCATATTGCAATTCCTATTTGAATTAGACTAACTTACCTTTAATTTCTCTACAAACTGTCTAAAATGTATCTGAATATTAAATGATTGTCGTATACCTTGTATTGAGTCTTAACCAATGTTTTTGTATTATGTGCAGTTTGTTATAAGTATTTAAACTGCTGATTTTTTTGTTGTATTTTTGAAGATTGTAAAATTATTATTCTTAAAATGTTTTGTAATACTTTCGAGCTTTTGTCCCTAGGCCTCTGCTGAAAATGGCCTTCTACCCAGTTGGACTTTCCCAGTAATCAAATGTCAATAAATAAATGAAATATATGGTTTTCTGAAAGTATTATTATCCTTACTAGTCATGGAGAATATATAAAACAGCATTAATATGAATATTTCTCTTTCTAATAGAGTCAGTCAGTAAAGACTAATGATGGTAATAGGGAGGTTTTACATTGCAAGGCATTTGCAGTTGGTTCCCAAAAGTTTTGGAAGTCTAGGGAGTCCACTTTTCAAATGAAAACTTATCGAAAGATTGTGGTCCCTTACTGTTCTGCTAAGCCTTTGTGTCTCTTTTCCACTGAGTTGTTGGAGATCCCAATAGCGCAGATGGAGACATCTGGTGCTCATCCTTTTCCTTCACAATAGCACACGATCCAACTCAATGTTACTGATTTTAGAAATTGTGATTGTTTTATTATTATCTTCTGTTTATTTATTGTACACAGTATGCATTTTGACATAGGTTTAACTCTTGTTTCTGTTTTATTTACTGTGTTATAATGGTGCTTGGTTACAAGCACCTTAAACTTTAATTTAAACTTGGGAAGTGTTAAGAAATGAGAAAAAGTTCATTCTTATTGAGCTGTTTGATTTCAGCATCACCTAATGTTATCAAGTAACAGAAGGAAAAAGCGAGTCAGTCAAATTCATTGCGTTAGGCATTGGCTGGAGGAGAAAGATGAATACAATATAAACTTTTTTTAGTATAATCCGAGGGTAAAGTCTGTCTCTGTCAAATTAAGATCAGCATCAGTATTACTTTCATAACTGGATGGTTGCTAGTGGTACAGTGGTACAGGTGTTAATTATTTTCGGTGCAGCTGTATCACTACTAGTATGTCCTTATGAGAAATGTGGTAGTAAGATGTGTTACGGCAAGGAGCAAATAAGTGCACCAGTCTAGAGTCAAGATCTTGATATAGCTGCATAATATCAAGCAGCAAAGCTTCACCTAGATCAGGCCTGTAGGATTGTAAGCACTAAAGTATCTAGTGAGTAAACTATAGAGAATGTGGCATAGGGGTCACTTCTAAGAAAATGGTGTGTTAAGGGTACAGATTTAATGGGTAATCAAAGGTTTTCCTTTATGTCTCTGGCTACAAGTAGATAGGTCATGAGGATAATGAGCTAGAGTCTGAAATGGTGAAAAAATGTTGACAATGAGAGGTACACACAGATGGACAGACAGCTCTTTATTTTTGAGACTGGAAAAGATGATGGAATCAAAGGATATTAAGAGCTGTTAGGGGTAATAAAGGGCAGGCCAGTACCTCGGAGGTATACAGTACCATATGTAAATGCTACAGTACTTGAAATAGTACACACAAATACAAGGATGGGTTGGAAAGCTCTGTATAATCTTTAACAAAATAATGAGGGTTGAGGATGAAAAGACCAGCTGACATAATGGTTAAGGTGTTTATCTCCCTTGCACAAGGTACAAGATTCGATCCTGACCCAGTCAATGCCTGTTTGGAGTTCGCATGTTCTCCCTGTGGCTCTATGGTGCTCCTCCCACCTCTGAAAAGCATCTCAAACTCACCCAAGAACAGAGCTGTGGGCAGCAGCACAGACACTAGATTGTGCCCTATAGGGGGACGTGTTGTATAGACTAACTGATTTGGGCATCTACTGCAGTGAGCAGCATCCTCAAGCTAGGAGAACACGGGTCACAGACTATGCACCGTGGTGTGGCTAGCCACTGGATGGTGTAAAAATATGGTTCTAGGTGATTTGGTCATGTTGTCTAATGTCACCAAATAGGCATTAGTATCTCCCAGTGATAAGTGGATTGAGGACCCAGCCTACTCTGACCGATGCCAGGGACCCATGCTAATGGTGGAAAGGGTGTATGCTCCCTGTTGGTCAGTGTGTGACTGCCATAAAGCTCAGCATCCCTGGGTCAATAAGCTACTGACTAGCCAATATCCAGTTTTTCAGCTTGGGCTACCTGGCATAGCTCAATTGAAAGACAGCTGGACATAAAACCAGTCAACCTGGCAAACATGAACTAAGAAATGCTTCACTCAGTTTAGATTCACTGACAGGACACAACTTGGAGATGGATGACAAGATGATAAGGTGGAGGCTGGATATCCTGTGTGTCCAGGAGACAAGATGGAAGCGCACTATAGCAAAACCACTTGGGTTGGGATCCACTGATTCTACCCCAGTGCCCTTTCCTTAGTAGAAGGACATATCCCTGAGTTGCATGTTAGCCACTGTTCAAGAGGAGAAAGACAGGCTAGAAATGGTGCGGGAATTGTGGTAAGGTACAGGCTTCAGAAGATAGTGAGAGATGTCATCAGAATTAGTAACAGACTTATGGCAATCAGGATACACTTTAAGGATAAGACACTGTTCATACTCTCAGCCTATGACCTACAGCTGGAGCATGACAATGAGAAAGAGTGTATTCAGACAGCATGACTTACTAGATAAAGCAGGACAACATGAATTGGTGTAGATAATGGATGACCTGAATGCACATATTCGGACAGACAGAGCAGGATATGAGGACTGGCTGGGTCCCTCCTCACATGGGTGGGGCAACAGGAATAAAAAAGGAGAGGCCATTCTAGGCTTCTGTCTTGCAAATGGTTTGATAGTAGTCAACACATAATTCAGAAAGAGAGACAGTCACAAGATCACTTACAACAGTGGCCAACATGCAACTCAGGGATATGTCCTTCTACTAAGGAAAGGGCACTGGGGTAGAATCAGCAATTGCAAAGTCATCACCAGTGAAACAGTCAACACACAGGTTAAACCACCGGTTGCCACAATCAGCTACAAGCAGTTGTCAGAAAAGGCTCTAAGGTCAACAGAGACAATGCTGAAGACCTGAAAGTTGACTGGAGAAAAGCACAACAGTTCAAGGAATTACTCAGAGCTCTAGCACTTCAAGAAGAGGAGGAAATAGGTGTAGTTGAAGAATGGCAGCATCTCCAAACAGCATGTGTGATATCCTGTGGACTGGAGAGCAGGTTGTTGCTGGCATTCATTATGAAAGGTGCCTGAATATCTTCTTTAGCTTTCTGTCTTTGCCTTGCAAACTGATAAAGTTTCTTTGTGCCATCTATTGAGTCACTTTACAGAAGGTGATAAAGTGCCTCTGACGCCTTGTTCTTTGCTGTTGCAACTCCTCTTTTAGCATATTTGTTAGATGGCCAGTAATCCTTCTTGCCTGGTTCCTCTTTTCTATCTCCCACTTTTTTCCTGCACTCTTTTCTTTTGATGACTTCCAAGACATCTGCATTCCACCACCTGCTTTCCTTATGCACCTTGCTTCCACACCTGGCTTTGCAGCATACCTGTTCTATAGTCCTCACACATGCTGTTTTGAGGCACTGACATTCTTCTTGCTTCCCAACTAGCAACAGTGTCAGTACCTTACATCAAGATCCGCATAGTCACTGTTCTAACACCAAACACGAAGTCCCATTGCCCTACCCTGCAGACTGTAATCTATGTCCCTCTGAAAGAGCATGCTGATATACCACTTTACATCTTAGTGTTTAAACTCCAATATATGGATTATAATCTCCAATTTGCAAGCAAATTACGCATTTAATAACAGTGCAATTGGCAATGTCCTAGACAAGCTGGCAAAAGCTATTACGCAAAGCCCAGTACTAAGAGTAAACAGGAAGGAAGGTGGAGACGCTATTTCAGATTCCATTATCTGGTACATTTTTTTTTTACTTGAGGGAAATTCTGCTGACAACACAAAACATGTCAAAGCTACTCATATGCAACACCTTAAAGAGCCACCTGTAACAGTGCATCTACAACTCATACAAGACAATACTTGCCACCTTCATCTGTCCAAACATTCTGTACCATTGATTCACTTGTACAAGATGTTTCTGGCTGTTAGCCAGTTGAACAATGTTTTGTAAAACCTACACTCAGTTGAATAGCTTCATTTCACTGGAGTTATTTTTTGTTTCTTTTTATAGTTAAAAATGAATATGTTCCTCACTGTGTAATCTTGAACTGATGTGCTTATGTATTTTAAATACTTTTATTACAGGTAGCTGTTTCAGAATTGCTGTTTGTTTTCTTTACTCAAAGTATATGGCTTGCTTGTGCCTTGCTCTGTATCCTGTTCATGCCTGAAAATGGACCATGTGGATCAGCCCACCAATCCAGTTAACAAATCTTGAGTAAATAGAATAAAATACTGTCTATTGTAAAACTGTCTTCTTTGTCATTATATTAGCCCCATTTCCTTTCACTTTTTCATGTCTGCCTTCTAAACAAGAAAATATTTATTTATTGTCTTAACTGGATTAAGACCCAGGAGCACTGCCTGGTTAAGTGTTTTGGGTATTTATGTATTATCGCAACCAGATTCGTAACCTGCCCTAAACTGTAATGGTTTTGTGAAGCTATGTATATTAAGGGTTGTGTAAAGTCTTCATTACTATTCTGTCACATTGTTTATTACATTGGAAGAGGAGTAACAGCAAAATTCTTCCTCGTGGGTAGGTAGTGTCCTTTCCTGACCTTACTTAAAAGTGCAATAAACATGGCTGCTGCTTCGGAGTCCTGTGAAGAGGGGCCTGTTTGTTAAATTTTTCTTAATGTTTAGTATACACCTTGTAACTGATACTTTTTACGCTAAATGAGGTATGCAGAAAAGTGAATAACTAATAGTTATATCACTAAAAATGCTGTTTACTAAATGAAAACTAAGCAATAGACACTATATTCAGTGAATACAACTACAAGGAAAAATGTAATTGAAAATATCACACTATCCAGATACAAAAGTAAAATACTGATTCTCACTGTTGACTAATAAAAACCAAGACTGCATGCATAACACATCATTTACTATCAAGACTGCAGCAGATGGTACACAAACTGGCAAACCAACACTTTCTAAAATGTATGACTTGTAATTGTATACATTTTATGAAGTGCACTGAAAGCTTTAATACCATTGGCATTCTAATGGTAAAAAACTGTAAGGTATAAAACCCAGGATCAACCCAGTAGTCACAGTTACATAGGTTCATAGGTGTGTACTAGGCTAATGGCCCTGGGGCCTTTACAAGCCTAGTCCATAGAAGTGCCCTGGCATTGTGCTGCCTGTCAGAAGTTGACACACATTAAGAAATTCAAAAAAGATGACAATGGATAATGAATACTGTAAAGCAGCACTTAGGTTTATTTTAGCTGACACTGACTTACGTTGGAAAAGTACGTCCCCGAGAAGTACAAAATGTGACCGTTTCTCATCTTCCTACCTCATACACAATGTCACACAGTAATAATTACTACTTTACACACCCCTTTTACCGTTAACATAAATATTTTCAGACCAACATAAATTAGGGCAGGTTGGAAATTTGGTTGTGATAATACGTACCTTTTTTTGTCAGAGTTACACAGTAGACAGTTAGAGACTAAGGGAATTAAACCCAGGAATACACATGAAGCTTATTAGCAGCTAATAGCCTTAATATTCTGCTCTAAACTGCCACAATCATTTGATAATTATTAGCTCTTTGTGGATGTTTTGTAATTTTACTTATAGGCAAGCGTGCGATATTTTGTTGAATGCTTTACAGAACTCAAGACATAGCATACACTCTGATCAATGAATACACAAATAATTTTAATTTTATATGTGTGTGTGTGTGTGTGTGTGTGTGTGTGTGTGTGTGTGTGTGTGTGTGTGTGTGGGTGTGTGTGTGTGTGTGCGTGTGTGCGTGTGTGTGTGTGTGTGTGTGTGTGTGTGTGTGTGTGCTTGCACATGTAATTTAATACTAAACCCCCCTTTCAATTTTTGGTTATAGTTCAAGAGCTGAACACAGTGAATTTAAATATCTTTGGCCAGTCAGTGCCATTGCTAATTTTAATGTTCCTCTATTAAGTACTGGGTTAATTATATTAAATATGATACTAGAAGCAAACTTAAACATTACTCATTTGTCATCCCTAACCAGGGTTGATGAAATACTTTAACTCTCAGGAAAATTAAATTACTTGCATTATCAGTATGCATTGTAGAAGTTGACAATGGCGTATTGTCCAGAATTAGTTTTGCTGCACAGAGATAGGCTCGGGCTCCAATGATACCCTGCAGTGGATTAAGAATGTAATCAGAAAATGAATACTGGAAATAAGGAATTTCCAAAGTATCTAAAGCTTCCCTTGCAAGCATAATTCCCTTCTAACTGATGTTTGTTGTTTTTTTTTTAATTCTCTGCAAACATTGGTTGGAAGAAGAATATGATTTAGCTTCACTATTACTAAGAAACAATCTCTTTCAAGAAATGATCATCAGTTATTGAGGGAAAGTGTCACAAACTCCGTTGTCCATTTAAATTATGACCTGATTAGCATATACTAAGTGCTAGTGGGGCAGCCTTCTGGGAGAGTTTCCCAAGACAGGCTGAAGAGGAGTCTGTAAACTGGGCACTTGCTGAAGTTGCCTAACATTTAATAGTTATGGCACAACTCATCATGACCTGTGATGGAGCAAGGAAACAGAGGCAGTACAGAACTGGAAAGAGTTGTACAACTTGTTGTTGGTTGCAATATATTCATGGCTGAGGGAATGTATACAGAAAGGCACAATGAAATGACTAGACTGTAAGGGGATTGTGCATTATGTGAGGCAGAGCACCTCGCTGGCCTTGTTCAAGAGGAATCTTGACCAATGGATGGGAGATGGGTTACCTCAGTGTCACTGCTCGACAGAGGCACAGCAAAATAATGGGCATAGTTTCTCCAAACTAAAGCTTGTAAATGCCCTCGGGCAGATAGCCTAGTATGAACCTATGAACCTATGAACCTATGAACCTATTAGAGTGGTGGCATATATTTTCATCAAGGAGTCTTTTCCTCGATAGGGGATGGAGCCAATGCATCTTATCGAAAATCATCTGTTCGAAAGATACCGGCTTTTTATGTTAGAGATCACAGTACAGTGGGGATCGGGGAATTTGCACTTTACCTACTGTAGTGCGATCTTGGAGTTGGAATATATAATTAATGGAGGGTGAGGGGTGCAGGAGGTCAAAAACATTTTTTTTTTCAGTCTTTTATAGATTGATGTTTTTTAAGTTGCGTTCACACCAATGACTTTGATATTGACGATTTGTGCTGTCAATCAGTCTTTATGCTTCCATTAGAATATACATGTAGCAGAAAACATTGGAAACATGAATCACAAAGTATTACTGAACATGATGAAGTTCTGAGCATATGGAATCATAATCAGTCAATGCCAAAAGTTAAGATAGCTGAAGCAAGAAAACTAGATACAGCAGTCCAAGAAAAAAAGACAAAAGCAGCATTAATCACTGAAATAGTTACACCTAGTGATTATGGTATCCTATGTACAGAGATACAGAAAGTCATAAAATAACAGGATTTACAAGCAGAAACTAGAGCAAAATGGGAAAATGACATCCAGAAAGTTTCATTAATAGTAGGAACAACAGGACTAATAAAAAAGAATGTTCAAGCATATTTAAATATGCAACCAATACCTTGGCTCTAGATTATTGTCACTGTTGAAGTCACCCCCAGACTCCATGTGCAAAAATGGCCAAAAGGGATTGTGGATGGATGGATGGATATCATGTAAACTGATATGAACTGCAGAAGAAGGCAATACTGGGTACACTGCAGGTGCTGGGAAGAGCACTCTTTGCAAACATCAAAAGCTGAAGCAATGCTAAATTACCAAACTCTGATCATGGCTTGACTCATGACTGGGGTCCATTCCTGTCATGATATTAGAAACCAAAAACATTTGAAGAAATAAAAAAAACTTTCCAATGCTAAATTAAGTCTCTGTGGCTTACATGATGCAGGTACCAGCTAAGCATCTACACTGACAGGTACTGCCTTTCTGCAGCATGAAATTGTAATGCTTGGCCAGAAATGCATCACATATATTCTTCTTCTAATAAATTGCAGTCTTTTATTGCAAGACTGCAAAAAAGGTTTCATGTTTCTGTTAATAGATGCCTCCACCTGTTGAGTCTTTCAAGAATTAGGTACATCATAATTACAACACTACTGCATTTACATTTAGATTCCATATTTTATATTAATTAGCCTGGCTCCACAGCATAGAGGGACATACCCCTGACTTCAATCCAGATGACCAAGGTTCAATTAGGAGGAGCACATTACCTGGGAAGCTAAGGACGGGGGGGGGGGGTAGTGAAGAATAAAGG
This sequence comes from Protopterus annectens, assembly GCF_019279795.1. NCBI lineage: Eukaryota > Metazoa > Chordata > Ceratodontiformes > Protopteridae > Protopterus > Protopterus annectens. The sequence continues at coordinate 354,784,443 of NC_056738.1, forward strand.
AGCATGATCCACTCCTCTTTCCTGAGGAGTAGATCATGCACTTCTGGGGTAGGTGGGGTTCACATGCACTCGAGGCAAGACTAGGTGGTCTGATCTCACCCCTGATGTTGCAAGGGGAAGGCCAGGGCCACTTAGAAGAAACATGCCTTGTGGAAATGAGGGGACATCCCTTGTTGATGGCCCACTGTACATTTCTGTGTGCACATAGCTGGGTACATACAAGTTAAGATTTGGGAGAAAACAAGAAATGGCCCCTCCCAGGTGGCCATTACTCCAGTGATGGGGAATGATTGTCTTGGTTTCATTTCTCCAAGTCTTTTGGGTTTCTAATAGTATGATGGGAACGGACCCTGTTCCTAAGTCAAAGTTTGACTAAAGTTCATGAAATTAGCATTGTTTCAGTCTTTTATGCTAACCAAAAGTGATCTTTGCAGCACACACAATGTGCTCAGAACTGACTCCTTCTGCAGTTCGTATGGAGTTACATGTATCAGCAGCATATCCAAATAAGACTGTAACTTCTTTTTTATGAGACCCATAGCTCCTACTGCTATTGAAACTGTCTGGGTATCCCTTCTCCACATTGCCTTCATTTCTGGTTGCAAATCCTTGTATTTTATGGCTTTTGGCCTGTGTGTACATAAGACACTATAATAACTGGGTGTAGCAATTTCAGTGGTTAATGCTACTTTTGTCTTGATGTAATATCCTTCTTCTATTTTTTGAACTGTTTGTGATGGGTATTCCCATGTGATATAAACTTCATCATTCTCTATAATGCATTGTGGCTCATGTTTCCAATATTTCTCAGCTACTTCAATATTGTAATGCTTACACAATCCCCAATGCAATAGTCTTGCCACATTATTATGCCTTTCAGTATACAGGCCCTCTGCCATTAATCTATCACACCCAGCAACAGGATGTGTGGCTCTTTTCAGTAGGGGACTCGTGGTTGAGAGGCAGCAGGGGAAAAAAGCTGCAAAAAATAATTTATATTTATTATAAAAATCTTGTCAGGTGATTGAAAAAGGTTAAATATCATTATACACAGTAGATCTTGCACAGTAATTCTGTTATTAAAGACTAATAACAAGATCACCTCTTATAACCTAGCAGGTAGTAAAGCAATGCATTACTTCAATTAAAGAATAAATGATTACTTCACAGTTCAAACTGTTTACAAAGAAAATGAAAATTAAATGTTGATCAAGGTATTAATATCCACCAAAGCAAGCAGATGAAGATAAATATTCCATTGTGTAGTAAAACAAAAACACATACAGCAAATAAGGCAACGGAATAATGCAATAGCTGAATAACCATAAAAATGATGTTTAATAAATGAACAAAGGTAAGCGCTTTCACAAATAGCTTCTTCAGACCTACAAATCCAACCACTAACCTCAATTTATACAAAAAAACTCAACAGCTAGTCAAATGATTAACAATTAACAATTGGGCACCTATAGGCAAGCTAAAATGTGTCAGCAATCACTACAAATAATGAAAGCATCAAATCCCCCATATAGTGGTAATCAGAAGCATATGAATACAGATACAATATATATAAAGAATATATATTAAAAAATATATTATAAAATGTACATTTATATATATATATATATATATATATATATATATATATATATATATATATATATATACACACACACACACACACACACACTAATAGGACTTATAGAACTACAAAACAATTCTAGCTTTCAAACCATGTTTTAAGGGAACTTTTTCATTCAATCCCTTGCCTTGATGTGCCCTCAGTTGAGTAATCCATTTAACCTCCTTGGTCTCTGTGTGATTCCAAATGTCCCCTTCACACGGACTGGGCTGCACAATATCTATTATCATAAACCTAAAGGTATGCCCTGTATCCTCAGCTCTGACATGTTTAGACAGAGCATTATTGGGCAAATCAACATGATTATTATATAGGTGTTCCCTCATTCTATCCTTTAACACTCTGTCAGTCTTACCGATATAGAATGCTTTGCACTCTATACAGTAACATAAATAAACCATGTGTGGTGTTGTACAGTCAGCACTAACTTTAAAGGTATATTTCATCCCTGTATTGGGATGTATAAAAATACTGTTGCTGTAAATATAGCACCAGTAATTACACTTCCCACATGGGCGGGCAACACCATCCGATCAACCCACATTACTAATATGTGTACTGGGATAGTATAGTAGCCCCTTTAACAACTTGTTATTCTTATAACAAGGTATTAAGCAGTACAATTGACTGTTGTATTGCAAATGTAATCATATAGCTAAGAAAGCAAACCCAAGACATTAAACTTAGGCTTCATCTGTCTAAAATGGTGGTAATTCAGGTGGATGTAAAAAATCCCTCTGTATTTATCAAAAAGAGTAGGGAAAGTTCCCCAAGACTCTGGCCAAATTCCTGCTTGTCAGTATGAATACCACCTCAGGACTCCCCTAAAAAGAGAGCACTGGCCTAGAAGGACTAACCTGGTCAACTAAGTGCAAATAAAGAAAGAAAGAAATGGCATTATGAAATATATTAATTATGTATACATGATTATATTGTGTTTTAAACCAGTGAGTGATATAAATACAGTTTATTGATGATAAAAAAAGTACAGATGAAAATGTAGCACTTCATTTTATGATTTTGTGGTGCTAGCTACAACATACAATTGATTGTAAAGACTAAAGGCTAATACAACATTGTTAGCTGGAAGTTATACTCCAGGAGGGGAGTAGTAAACATTATGACATTGACAGCAGTCTGAGAGGTCATGATTATTACCACACACTGCGGTAGCATTGTCGCCTCACAGTAAGATGTTGTCCTGTTCGATTCTCAGCTAGAGCATCTTCTGTGTGGAGACATGCATGAATGGGCGTACCTTCGTTGAAGGTTGTGCATCAGGGCTGGCAACTCGGCACGTAAAAATCTACTGCCAATCATTAGGTGACCGGAGTTCCGCTGTGGCGAACCCTAACCGGGAAAAGCCAAAAGACACAACAACAACAACCTATTGATGTATAACACCCAGGTAACCATTGATATATTCCCATTTCTTAATGTAATATCCTTTTTTCTTCTTTCTTTTGCTGCGTTTTTTCTAGGTAGCAGCTTTTCTGACAGAATATGGAATGTGATTGGTTCTTTCTCTCTGCCAGATTACAGTGAGCTTAGAATGTAACTGGTTCTTTGAGCTGGGTTAATTTGTTTGCGAACATAGACAGTTTGGACTTTTACTTATTTATTTACTGTGTTAATTTGTTGATTTATTACATTGTGGCAGTTGTGTGCAATGTATTTCAAAGGTTGTTATATCATTTTGTTTAGATCCTCTATGCATTTTCGAAAGAGAATACAAACATATCAGATGCTTTAGACTTTTAGAAAAAGGTACTCACTGATATTGTGGGTTAAATCACAGAAAAAATTTTTGCAAAGCCCACCTCTTCCCTCTGCATTCTTTTGTGAGAGACTTCACTCCCCATGCCCCCTCCAGCTCCACAGTCACAAAATATCAGTGATCATTTCATTTGGGTGAAATATGGCTCACATCTGTCATCTTGTAGAAGGGCTGCAAAGTAGTAATGAACATTCCAAGGGCTACATTTCAGGGGCTTTGCTTCCTGCACTATCCTCAGTTGAGTAATCTCTGACTTGGAAATATTCAGTTTTGCTCTTCCTTACCAAAGCAGCATAGCAAGTTTTATAGTATATGCAAAGTAACATAAGATGATTATAGCTGGATATTTTTGTTGCTGTTATCTCATTCTCTCACGACTTCATGGTGCTACCATCCTTACTTACTTACCTCCAGGAATCACAAAAAGGAAAACTTAAACAATACTATTATAAAGTAGCTAAATTTACAGAAAATACCCCTTTCAGAACCACCACTCAATACCACAAAAAAGTCTAAATTTTTTAGAACTAGCCCTTTAACTAACACATACCCAGCTTCTTACCACCTATAAAATTATCCAGCATCTATCTGGTTGCCCAGCACTAAATACCATTCTACCCAACTATGTCCCAATTAGTCATTATGATTCAATGACCAAAAAATCTTGTCTGTCCACAAACCTATCAAGTCTGCTGGGCATGGTCTTTACTCATACCGTGTTGCTAAGGCCTGGAACTCCTTACATGTATCCGTTAGGTAAATACCCTTCCTCCAGTCCATTAAAGCCATTCTGAAAGACTTCCTAGCCATAATCTAGCTCTGTTTTTGCCCAACCCCAGGATAAACTATCCCTAAATATAAACAAGTAGCTATTCATTCCTTATACCTCCTTACTTCCCCGTCTTCACTTACTTCCTCACCTCAGTCAGTTTCTCTTCCCTGACAGTCTATCTAAATATGCCATAACCCTGTTTTTTCCTCCCACTTCATATTGCAGGTCATGTTTGTATTATACCAACTTAGCATTAATTTCTCTAAACTGGCTAAAATTTCTCTAAATATTAAATCATAGTCGTATAAGTTGTATCTGTTCTTAACCAATGTTTTCACATTATGTCTAATTTGGTGTAATTATTTAAGCTGTAGATGTTTTGTATTATTTTTGAAGATTGTAAAATTATTGTTCTTAAAATGTGTTTGTAGTACTTTGTATCTTTTCTCCTTGGGCCTCTGCTGAAGATGGGCACCTACCCAGTTGAACTTTCTCAGTAATCAAATATCAATAAATAAATTTAATAAATAAATAATAAGCCTTTATCATGCATTATATTTATTTTCATTTTTTTACTGGGAAAGTATGGCTATGCTGTGAGAGACCCCTTTTCAGCAGAGGCGCAGTGACAAAAGTTCCAGCATTACAACAAATTTGTACATTAGAGCATGGATGAAAATATATACACACTAAAAAACAGTGAGAAAATAGCATACATTTGGAGGTAAAAATGCACACTATAACAACTTAAGTAAACTGCTGAGAGTATTAGTACTATATCATAGAGTCTCGTGGAACAATTGATATGTTGCAGCTTAAGAAAACAGTCAAATTAGTGAAGTAATATACAACTAAATTTATGATAGTACTATTGTAGTAAAGCAGTAAATGTATAACATGTAGTCAACTATTACAATGTATAGCAAACATGCTTGGTCTAGTGTAAAGGCTCTTAGATGAACAATGTAGTATACATACAAAAAACATTGAAATTAGAGAAACGTCAGTGCAGACAATTAATGCTAGAGTAGGGATTAGTCAGAGGCTGACCACATGAAGAGGTAGTAGTTCAGTAGATGCGTAGATTTAGACTAGAGAGTACGGAAGTGAGCTTTGAGTTTAGCCTTGCTGCTTGGTGAATTTTTTACTTGTCTGATAGTTGGAGGGATGTTGTTCTAGCACTGAGATATTTATATGGGCATCACAGTGATTAGTGTGTGAGTTTTGGGTCCATGTTAGGTATTTATTTTTAGAACACAAAGATATTTAGGGTGAGTACCATTATGACTAGACAGTTACCCATGGAAATGGAGGATCTTGTGGGACATTTTTGGCAGTGTGTGTAGGCCACAAAACTCCATCCAATTCAGCTTGAAGAGAACTGTACTGTGGTCTGGTGTGTTAGGCAGATGAGCTGTAAACTTAATAATTTTGTCATAGCATTCCACCAGTTTATTTAGTTGGGTATTATGGCTGTTTGTGATGACTGGAAAAGAACAAGGGAGACTTGATATGAGATTGCTCAGTACTGTGCATTTCCATTCTTGCTTAGAAAGATAAGTGGGTGTTGTGTATAGTAGGCCTGTTTTTGTGGTGTTTTTTTTAACTGACATTTGGATATGAATGTTAAATTTTAGGTTCTCATTAATGCTAACAATTTATGTGTTTTGTGAGGATGAGACTATGGAATCTCTTTTCTAGCTGGCCTGAGTGTGATTTAGAGGTGAAGAGTATTAGCTTGTTTTTTTAGGGCACATAGTAGGTAACACTGTTACAGCCATCTTTCTGTGGAGGAGTAGGAATGTCAAGTGACAACCTGTAGTGTGAACATAGTAGAGGCAGAGGAGATGAGCGTAGTGTCATCTGCATATTGAATAAGAGTGGGCTGACCAAGGCAGAAACCACTTTGTTTATAGAAAAGTTGAAAACTAAAGATCCAAGGATTGACCCTTGGAGGACATCAATGAACACTGTTAGATAAGAAGAGAAAGTGAATTGCTACTTAACTTACTGTGTTCCCTCAGACAGAAAGCTGTTAAACCAGTCAAAGTACTGGTCACAAGGCCTAGTCTAGCAGTTTTGGATGAGGAACCATGTTGAATACTTGGGAAAGATCTAGGAATATAGTTAATATCTTGCTGTGTGGGTGAGTGTAATTTATTGTCCAGTATTTACTGAAGTAGTTTGAAGTGAATACATTTTTCTAGGACTATAGATAGTAGTATTAGAATGCCATTTTGTTGGTTGTTGGATAACTAAGTGGATTTTCCGCCTTTAGTAGAAGAATATGTTTTTCAATAGGTTTGAGACATAGAATTTAGAAATGAACCTGTTTATGACTGATATTGGATATGGTAGAGCTTTTGTGGCAAAGCTTATAAGTTCATAGTTTCAAAGGTTAAGTACTAGGGTAGCTGCCATTACAGACCATTTTAAGGCAGCCTAGCCAGGTGCCCATTTGGTGCTCAAAATAACCTATCCCATTTGGTTGCAGATTAGCCTCATCATCCTATGGTCAATAATTCTATATTACCCCAATCATAAAAGCTGGGATCATACCACAGATGATTTGAAGGGACCCATGCATGGGATAAAGCATTTAGGAGCTGCCTCTGTCCATTAGTAGTACGGGGGATGTTCCGGGATAAATTTTCTTTTTCCCATCCAGATATCTAAGTTGTGTTTGAGTATGGATAGGGATGAACTTTATTTTATGTAAGGGGGGAGTATGTTCCACAGCTGTAATATCCTGTGTGAGATATGCTTGTCTCTCCAAACCATACTGTTGATGTTGTAGAAAAGGTTTAGATCCCTAGACCAAATATTTCTGACATCATTTGACTTGCTGATGTGTAGTAAATCCATCAGTAATGGGTCAGAGGATGCCCTGTATGCCTGACATGTCTCTTAGCAGTCTGTAGGATACTGTGTATAGTGACAGGGCTTTGAGTCAATCCATGTAGGGCATGTTATTTAGGCTTTGTATCCTTTCAGTAAGGTATCTGTGTGGGTTTTCCAGTTGTTGCATGTGTCTGGACAAACACATGCCAGAGAGAGCATTATATTCAATGACTGGCCTAATGAGAGCTGAGTAAAGGGGGACAATGACATCCCTAGAGCTAGACACAATCTCTTTGTTTATAAGCTGCCAACATAGAAGGACTTTCTTACAACAATAGAAATATGTTGGTCAACAGTTAGGTCACTGTCCACATAAGTTCCCAAATCCCAAACAACTGAGCAAGCTCTTAGGGGCATATTGTCAATGTGGTAGTTCCCTGGGGTATGGAAGAATACAGAAATGCATTTTTTGGCATTTAGTTTCAGTCCATGATTTTGGCACCACTTATTTATTTGAGAAAAACCTTTTTGTGGGATGGTTAAGTTATTTGGGGATTCAATAACTGCTCATAGCTTGCAGTTGTCTGCAAATTTGGTTAGCCAGAGCACTTTGGTATTGGCTTTTACTATATGCCAAACAGAAGAGGTCTCAGCAGAGAACCCTGGGGTTCCCAGCTGGTGTCTGGTCTCTTTGTGGAGATAACTTCCCCTATTTTGATTTCCTACATCCTATCTATGAACCAGCTGGCAGTCAAGCAGGTGACATAAGGGTTTATTCCCAGTCTATTTAGCTTTTTTACTATGCCTGATTGGGGAAATGTGTCAATAGCTTTGGCCATGTCATGGTATGTGGTGTGTATTGTTTTGCCTTCATCCATTGCTTTGGTGACCTTTTCAAAAAAATCCACCAGATTGAGTAAGTTTGACCTGCCCTTGATAAAGCCAAACTGAGATGGGTCCAGTGTTTGGAGTTTCTCTATGTCCTGACTGATTAATTCCATGATAAGTCTTTCCATGGCTTTGCATATGAAGCTGGGCAGAATGATGGGTCTGCTCAGTCTAAGGAAGTGCTTCCTTTATGCAGGGGAATGACTGTAGCTGTTCCCCATTCACTTAGTACAAAACCTGTATGGAGGCTGAGATTGAACAGTGTTGTTATGGGTGTGGCTAAATCATGCTTCATCCTATTTAAGATGCATCCAGGGATATTGTCGGACCCATCAATGCAGTATTTTTAACATTTGATAGCACTTTTAGGACTTGGTCTTGTGTGATAGCTGCAGGCAGGACAGATTCAGGTACATCATGAGAGAAGACAGAGGAGAGACAGGGGTAACGTTAGAGCCAAGTTTATCAGCCAGTAGGTTCACTATATTTTCAGTCTCAGTGTAAGTAACATCATTCACAATCAAGTCAGCACATTGTTGTGTTTTGCTTGTGAAATTACGAACATAACTAAAAAATGCCTTGTGATTGTCTTTGGATTGGGTAGTTATTTTTAGCCACAAACTTGGCTTTGGTAGAGTTTACTAAGCTCCTGAGTTGTTTATTTGTTTCAGTGACAATGGCTCTAACATTTTGGATTTTTTCTTACTTTTGGTCAAAATTCTTTTCCTTTTTATAATAACGTTTGTTGATATTATGGTTCTACCATGTGGATTTGTTTCTGTGGTTTGCCCTGTACTTGTTCCTTTGGGGTACAGCTGCATCTATGCAGCTGTTTACATTCTTGTATACTATAGTGATGTACATTTCTGCATATTCAGTGGAGTTAAGTGGGTTTGATGGGGATTTGAGACTTGCCAGTGTATCACTTAGGAGTAGGTAGTATGTCATAAAAAAAATTTCCAAAGGTACCTTGAGCAGAAAGGATCTCCGGTTTCAGTTTTATTTTGAAGGAGACTGCTTTATGGTCAGACCTAACAAATGATGAAGATAAACAAGTGATTGTGCAAAATGCTTCCATATTAGTAAGGAAAAGATCCAAGATGTTGTTCCCCCAGTGGGTTCTATAACTAATTGATCTAGAGTATTTATATAGACAAAGTCTAGGAATCTCTCTGCTTGTCCATATTGGTGGTGCATGTTTCCCAGTTTATAGTTGGATAAATTAGATCACCTATAAAAATCATTTTGGGTTTAATACTGAGTGATTCTAGTTCCTGTAGATAGGTGTTCTAGCTTTCTTTTGTCATAGAGGCAGTTGAATAGCTAGCTAATATATGGTGCAGAACCTCCCGATACTTATTTGGACATGAAGAAGCTTTAGTGCATCATGCTGCATTACCAGCCTTGATTTAAGTCTTTTCTAGATGTAGGTTGAGACACCTCCACTTTTTTTTTCACTTCCTGCACAGTAGTTGGTCTAAATCATAACTGGCCCTGCACGGCTGGAGCATTTTCTGCTATTTAAAGCATTTTCTAGTCAGTTCACAGATATCAGTGTCTTCCTGGAGTATAGTTTCCTGTTCAGGCTCCTAGCTTTGATAAATAACACCTTCATATTCTCCTTTGCTTGTTTTGTTATGTTGGTAGGTTCATCAGGTTGGCATTGCCTAAATAAAAGGCATTATGGGCATGGGCAATGTCTTTGCCAATAACTGAAATCCTAGTGGGGACAGATGCAGGCCGTTCCTAGCAAAGCAGAGTGGTCTGTCAGTCCTTTGTACCCTCCGTGAATATTGACATAAGTGAAGTTTTAATTGTTTTAAAAATCATTTATACAGAAAATAAATTTAAATATTATTTTTGGTAGTAATACTAGTCAAACACAAATTATTAGAAAAAAAGTACTTACAATCCCTCTTTACACCCTTTATTATACAACTTTGAAGCTTTAGTCAAAAGTAAAATTAGAAAATATAGTAATTTTAAAAGGAATAGGTTATACAACCATATTGAAAAGGAACACAAATTGTTAACAGACGTTAGCAATGATAGAGCTGTTAGGGTTATGAACCCTGATAAGGGAGGGGGTCTGGTTATTATGGACTACTGGGCCTACACTGGCAAAATGTTTGAATTACTACATAGTGAGGGGAGGTATACCCAAGTATCAAGGAACGAAGTTAATGTGGAATACAGAAAAATATATTTAATTCTGCATGATAACCTTATGCAAGGAGTCATAGATAAGACCCTGTATGATTTCTTTACTGTTGCTACACCCATAGTTCCGTCAGTTTTTGGAATACCAAAGGTCCACAAAAATCTTCAACCCCCCCCCTCCCCCCGGCTTATTGTGTTTGCAGGTTCTAAAACATATCCACTTGTGGTGTATATTGACAGGAAACTTAAACTATTCTTACAAATTCACAAACATTTTTTGATTGACTCATGGGATTATTTTAGCTAAAATAACTCAGGCTGTATACCAGGTTTCATCTTTACTAATTAATATTTATGTTTTAGACTTATTTTCTGTTATTCCACATGTAATCAGTTTACAATCATTTGAAAAAGTTTTGTTTGTATGCAAGTTTCTGAAGGGTAGTGAACTTAAGACTTCTTGTGGATTGTATGGAATTGGTTTTAACCAACAGTATTTTCTATTTTGAAGGTGAATTTTACAAGCAAATGTGGGGTGTGTCTGTAGGTGCAACTTGCGCCCTTATATATACCAATATGGCACCATACCACTGGGAGCAAGAGTATGTGTTCAAATCTGGATATATAAGTTTTATTCCTTTATACTTATGATTGTTGGATGATATTATTTTAAAAATGAATGGGCCAGTTGAAAAACTGGGTGAACTGTTGGAATTTATTAACAGTACTACTGATTTTTGAAAGTTTACATTCCAATACGGAAGGGGCAAGATTAATTATTTAGATGTGACCATCCAGAAGGATTTGTGCCACATTAAGTTTATTTCTAAGTTATACAGGAATTAGAACTTTCCTAACTCACACCTTCATTACCACAATGAACATCCACTCCACCAAAAGAGTATTATTATTAAGGAGCAATTAGAGCAGCCAGGATAACCTCCCTTTATGAAGACCTTGTGAAAGAGAGTGCAAAAATCCAAGATTTATTTCTTCAATGGGGTTATACCCTTCATTTAGTTAAAGTAGTGGAGGAGGTCCAACTTGGATGGGGAACAAAACATGTTCCCCTACTGAGGAGAATCTATGAGCACAATAATGATATTAAGAAAAAGGTAGAAAACAAGACACTATACAAACATACCCTAGAATGCAGTGATAGCTGATTTATTTTCTGAGTCTTGGAACAAGTGGACTGAAACCCAAGGGGTGGACAGTGGTAAACTTTTTTAGAATATTGTGAATTACTCTGGCGGTTAAAGATGAATGCCAGTAGTTTCCCCAGACTAAATGATCAAGTTTCATTAGCCCCTGTGCTAAAATTAAGAACAGCTAAGCATTAAGATAAGATGATCTTAGCTTTCTGAGAATTCGTTTTTAATTTCTGACGTGTGGTGGTGCTGCGGTAGCGCTGTCGCCTGACAGTAAGACGTTGTCCCATTCGATTCTCAGCTAGAGCGTCTTCTGTCTGGAGATATGCGTGAACGGGCGTACCTTAGTTGAAGGTTGTGCGTCAGGGCTGGCAACTTGGCACATAAAAATCTACTGCCAATCATTAGCGGACCGGAGTTCCGCTGTGGCGACCCCTAACCGGGAAAAGCCGAAAGACACAACAACATTATTAACTTTCCTAACTTTTAACATCTTACCAACTTCTTTAATTTATACAATGAAATACACTAGTAGTTAGCTAAAATACTTTTATTTAACATACTAGTTCAATCTGAATTGGTATGGTTGAGCAGAAGTAAAAGTAACAATTAAGGTTGTGGTTTTAAACACAAAGGAATTTTATACTGATTTATTAAATGTCAGTATGTTGGTTTGAAGGACATGATGTAACATGGGAATGAGAATTAAGCACCAGTCAGATGACATCTGTTGTTTTAAAAACAGGAATTAATTAGTTGTTTTAGTGATGAAGAAGTCTGTCGAGATGAAAGCACTAAACATACTATTAATAAAACCTACGTGTTTATTTCTTATCTTATGATTTTTCCTGTGCTCACCCTTTGTTGTGGCTTGGATTGTGTTTTATGAGGTACGTTTTGTATGTTTGTTTGTTTGTATGTATGTTAGGAGGATAGCTTAGAGTCTGTGTGTGAGATGCCGAGTGTGGGAAATGCATTAGAGGGAGGTCTGTATCTGTATAGACCTATATATACTGGTATGTGTGGCTACTGCAGTTTAAGGAAATGGAATTCTGGTATAGAACATTTCAGAATCTTCCAATCTCATAGCCAAACTTATACCCTACAGACCGCACCAAAACAGCCAAAGAAATATTATACAATGGCAGGTCATTAACATTCAGAAACATTGTAAATCGAGCATATACCAGTAGAAAAAAAAGTCTGGTTGCCCAGACTTTCTTCTGTTAATATATGCCAAGGCTTTGCAGCTTTCTTGAGCTAAGAGGTCGAGAATTAGGCATAGAGGGCACAGAAAATACAATGAAATCAGGCACCAAAAACTAAAGAAAAGCACCTGATTTTACTTGTATTTTTGCCAAGTCTCATACCTATACACTGTCATAATTTCACAGTTTCTTTAAAAAAAAAGAAGCAACAGATCTTCCCATCTCCATTGCTTGCTTTCCAAAGCACTGATGTACCGAGTAAGCGTGGAAAGGTAAGTCCCATACACATGCGCAGTACATCAACAAAGTTGCAGGATACTGAAAAAATGAGGAAGAACACCACGGTGCTGTTATACAAAGACATTATTTAAGAGAAGTAAGTCATTGTTTTTTTAAATAATGGCATTGTATAATAGTAATAGCCAACTACTGGTATACTGGTATACTAATATATTGAAGATTTACCCATACCTCTCAACCTCTCAGTGTAAAAATCTGGACAAAGCCAGAAATAATGAGGGGGTCAAAGGCCCAAAAATAGGGACAGATTTTAAATATTGCTCTAATAAACTTAGAAAGTTACTAGAATAACAGGTTTTGAATTATTATGCATTTATCTGAGGGATATGAAGTTGTTTTTCTTTCGGCTTTTCCTGGTTAGGGGTTGCCCAGCGGAACTCCGGTCTGCTAATGATTGGCAGTAGATTTTGTATGGGTGCCGAGGTGCCAGCTCGACTCCCAACCTTCAATGAAGGCACGCCCATTCTACGCATGTCTTTCGAACACCACTCGACAGCTGGGAGGATATGCAGACTCCACACAGAAGGTGCTCCAGCCGAGAATCGAACAGAAGAACCTCTTGCTGTGAGGCAACAACGCTACCGCTGCACCACCACGGCTTGTATCTGAGAGATATGAAGTCTGAAACTCAAATATATGTTGTTATTTAGTAGTATTTAGTTACTTCAATCCTCTATGATTTGCCGTAAAACCACAAATTTTATGAGGAACAGAGTAAAAATATGAGGCTAAAATCTGGACAGTTGAGAGGTATGGATTTACCCACAGTTGCCTTTGTTTAATCAATCAAGCTTTGCCTTTGTGATTAAACCACACCAACCATGGGTGAATCTTCACTATACCACACCCAGTTGTTGGTTATTGCTATAGTAACTGCTACAAAAGGTAACTGCCATTTACATTTTCTGCTGGTAGTTGTTAACTAATAATCACATCTAAAACCTATTATTAGTTAAATGTTGCATCTTAAAAAGTTAATTAAGTAGGAATCAATAGTCAAATAGTCAACATTTTAATGTCTTATAACACATTTTCAGTTTCTGCATAACTCGGGAGAAAAGTTTATGAAAGCTGAGTGACCTGGTTCCTCATTAGGCAGTCAGTGGTTGAAAGATTTCAGCCTTGATCTGTCATGCCTTCAGGTTAGAAGAGCTCATATCGGAACAGCAGTAATCCTGTGCAATGCATTCTGTGTAGCACACCAAAGACAAAGCAAGCCTGTGTATGTGTATCTGTAACCTGAAACTTAACCAAATGAAAGTAAGGCACTCACATATTTTCAGTCTGTACATGTTTGATGTCATGATAACTGATATGCCTAATATTCAGGTTGGACAGATTAAATGCCTTTATTTCCCATACAACATGGATTACCAAATAAAGTGTTGTTAGTCATTGACAGAAACAGAATGTTTTCATACAGATGATTTGTGTCACACTTGAGTAGCTCATTATCTGTGACCATTTCCTGTTTTTACTACACAGGAATGATACTGAGTGTTTGATTAGGATCATTGTTCTATGGTCTGTTTGCCTCTGCAGTGCTGTCCAGTCAGTGTGTGAGAGATTGTGTCTACAATGATTACAGTTAAGCACTTGTCAGATTTTCTGCTTCAGTTTTCAGAGGTTTTCTCTGCAGCTCTCTAAATAAAAAATAGCAGCAGCTAATGACTGGAAGTGTAAAGGAAATGGGCATTACAAATCTGTTTACTAATTTTGATTTTTTTCATTATTCTGACAGATTGCGTACCTTAACCGGTTGAGAAGCATAGAAAAGGCTTTGGGAGTCTCTACTTTCTTCAGAACTCATGAGGCAAGTAAATTCAGGCCACATTTGCCAGACCATTTGAAGAATTGTCAAGTTCTCAGTACTAGTATTCTTTGTGTGTGCAGCTCCCTAGAATGGTTTTGTTGGCCACAGTATTTTACCACTGACTAAAGTTATAAACGTAGGCCCCATTTTAGTGCATTGTATTCTAACCACTGTGTGTTCTATAAGCTAAAATAAAAGTAACTGTTATGAAGAAAAAAAAAACAATGTCAATTAATGAGCTCACAGTCTGTCCTAATACTGTATGTCTTTTATGAAATGGTAAACTCATGTTCTTGTGTGTCATGTAGGAATATAACTAACTGATTCATATTTTGGATGTTGTCCCTTTACTCTGCATGAACATGCAGCTTTGTCCAGAACTGCCTGCTATAACAGGCATTTAGCAGTAGTTACAGATGTTGCTGTAACACAGGGGTGCTACAACAGGGGTTATGCATGTTGTTTGATCTTCTGTTCATTCTGTTGTGAGGCATACTGTAGTCATATTCCTAGAAAACTATTTTATCAAATTTTCAAAAAGCATTGCTGCCTACTGAAGAGAGCAAAACGTAAATTAATTATGTGTGCTGCACACTAAATTCCTAGACCTGTAGTCAGAATGTAATTGTTCTTGCTTCTTCAGGAACATCATGTTAGTATTAGACATTCATAAATATGCACTGCATAATAATTCATTACTAGATTCAGGTGATAACAGCTTCACCATATGTACATCGCATATTACATGTATAAACACATAACAGATTGTTTCACAAAGACACCAAGAATTTCAGTTTGCCAGATGCAGCCTTGATAAAAACTTTTACTTCTTTAAGTACTTTAGCTGTTTACAACCTCAGTGCTACAACAGCTGAACTTTCATTTTAACTTCACTGTTCAGTTAACTGCACTTTTGCTCATAGTAAAGCACAAAATAAACTTACATAGATTATGACAGACATTGTGTGAATCAAAAGATCTATCTTAATTCTATAAGACTAGTTAAAAAACTAGTGATTTTTTATAATAAGACCACCTTAGGTAAACTGACTTCTGTGGCAAAAAGGCTCCCAGTTCACAGTAAACTGAGAAGACAAATGATTGTGAGGATGCATGTATCATATCTGTGAATAGTACATTACCCCCTACCCACACCTTATAGGTAGTCACTTTCCATGTATCACCCTCTGGTATTAAATTGGGATTAAATAAGGCATAAATGCCCACTGTCATATTCCAAATGGCTGCTGCTGTCATATTTACATACAAAATGCCTCCTCATCCCCTACCCACATAAGACAACCACCTTCTCCGTACCTTTCTGATATCAGACTGCGATAAAACTGAATAATGAAATAGAGCATAACAAATTTGCTGTTAGACATATACATAAACAGCGTGCTTATTTATTCTTCCCCAAAAGATAGCCACCTGTACATGTATCAGATTTTGATTGTGAGAAAAATGAAAAAAAAAATGATTATTTCAAACTTGTAAATACTAGAGACAGTATAATACTCCTATACAAGCTATAGTGACACTTTGTCACCCTTTCAAGGTTTGGGAGGAATGCTAAAGAAATAATGACATCGCCCCACCCCCCAACATGTACTGATACCTTCTGTGTACACTTATAAGCAGGGCAGGTTTTAGACCTAATGGGGTTCATGGCTGAGCCAATTACTAAGTCTATATCAAAATCCAGTTATACAGCCTTTGTGCGTGGGTGCCACCAGCCCCCAGAAGTTTTGAAGGCCTGAGAAGTCCCATGATGCATTTGTCCCTTATGTTTTATTTATTTATTTACTGAAAGATGACTGTTAAACTGAATGAGTGACAATGGAGTCAATTACTTTCATCCAAATAACCCCTATCCCCACCCAGTTACAGCCACAAAGTCTAATGACTATGTAAAATTATTTCAACTCCATTGTCTCCACAAACACACATATAATAAAGTATTTCTACTCCAAGCTGCTCCACAAATCATAAAGCCAGATTATTATTGTTAAAAATATCTGGTTGATCACTGCAGTATAACTGTAAAAATAGTAATGAAAGTTTTCTCATTGCTCCTCAATTCCTCTCTTCTCAGCTGTACAGAAAAATCACAAAGCCAGAAATATTGCCCAAAATATCTGGTTGATCACATTATTGTAAAAACTAATATAACATATCTTTGATCCATTCCTCTTATCTCAACTGTCATCACAAATCACAAAATGTGAAATATTGCCCTAAAAATATTTGGTAGTTCACTGCCAGCATTACTGTAAAAATGTTAATAACACATCTCTCCATACTTCAATACTTCGTTATAAGGAATTTTCCTCATTTTGAGTCATAAAAAGTCCATGTTCCTTGCCATTCCACATTGAATGAGTCTGTCATTCATTTATGTTAACCATTCTCTGAGCTTCCTCATTGAAGTTGTTAGCAAGCTGTTTTGCAGGTGTTACATATATTTGCCCATTTGTTCCACACGTGATAGGTAGTGCTCCAGATAGTGATAGGTAGTGTTCCACATTGTGGAGGTGGAAGGTTGAGAGCTATGCTTCTCTCACCCACAGCAATCCATTCCCCTCCTCACTGTCCATCATACAAATTGGGGGAGGTACTACAGCATTAGGAGGCTACACACCTATTATTGAACATTGTGATGTCACAGATGTACAGAAAGCACAGACTTGCAACATGGATGTACTGTGACTTGAATCAAGTCACTAGAACACCACCTCCCCCCAGAACACTTGCTGTCCCGTGTGCGCATTTTTTTTTTCTGGAGGAGCGCTTTATTTATTTATGTAGTTATTTATTTATTTATTTGAGTAAAGAAACATTCTAAAAAAATTAAATAAGTAAATGAGGAAAGAGCACCTCTACAGGAATGGTCAAAGTTCAAAGTCAAAGTAAACTTTATTGTCATTTAGGACTAAACAAAAGCAGCCTAAATGAAATTCCGAGCATCAACTCACCAGGGAGTACATAGGAAGCAAGGATAACAAGAAGAACATTATAACATTTCAATTTAAAAAAGATTTTCAATATAAGACCCACAGATGGGTAAATAAACCAATAATAACAGCAAAAACACACAAGCCCCCCCCGACAGTCATAAGTAGAATTCTATACATAGCAGCATGACAGTGTAAGGCTGCACTTGTTAAGATTGTCCTCCTTTGTTTATCTGCATCAGACAAACAGCAGGCAGTTCCACATGAATAACAAAATATAATTCTACGTCAAAGGAAAAAAAAGATATTGCACACTTTTCAGCTGAGCTACATATTGTGACTGATTACTGACTAAATAATCAGTGGCTGGTTTCAGAGTTTATTAGCCTCAACATTGTTAGGTAGAAGCTGTTTAAGTATCTGGTGGCCCTGCAGCGGATGATGCCCTGGGCAGTTTGCTAATTTCCATATGTGTTAGGCTGGACCTGGTTTATACTTTGGAAAGGGAAGAATTAATGGAATGCCTAATGAACCTTTAATTTTAAGCATTTCATTTCCTTTACTGGGAGTGATCCACTGAAAAAGAAAACATTTTTTATTGTTGAACCCAGAGATAGCACTACAGATTTATGAAAAAAAAAGACAGAAAATTGCAAATATCTTTATTCAATGCGTCACCAGGAAAGACTTGTTTACAAAGGGTTTTATATATATATATATATATATATATATATATATATATATATATATATATGTATGTATATATAGATGGATCTACTGCATTCTAACATTCTAACGAATTTGCAAATTAATTTACACAAAAGTGCGTTTCAACGAAAACGCACTTTCGTGTAAATCCATAACAAAAAAAAAAAGCCTAACACTTAAAACACTTTTATGCAGGGGGACAAGCCTCCCTGCACCCCCCATGTGGGGGCTGTGCCCCCCACACCCCCCTACTTTAATATTCTCACTCCGAGATCGCACTACAGTGGGGAAAAGGGAATGTTCCCTGATCCCCACTGTACTACGATCTCAACAACAACCCACTTAGTTGTAAATCAACACTAAACGTTGATGTACAACTAAGTTAACATGTAAACCACATGTTTTTTCTTTATTTACATTATTTAGTTTTATGTTTTACCTACTAATTTACACGAAAATGCATTTTCGATAAAATGCACTTTCGCATAAATCCACTCGCGAATGTCCCATTTCGGTGAAACGACATTCGCTGAAAACAAGTAGATCCATATATATATATATATATATATATATATATATATATATATATATATATATATATATATTTTTTTTTTTTTTCTTATATTCTTCCTACGGAATGTATTATGCTGTAGGCATGTACTTAAGCACACAATTAAAATACTCATCATATTAAACAAGATATATCTTATACATGGCGGGAACTCTGATAAATAATGCTGTTAACATACAAGTGTCATTGGCTCATCTGCTTCTTATGTGACCCCCATGTGTATATCAGACCAACTAATAGAGATGGTAGCTTTTTAAATACTGTATGGCATGATGTTTACAGAAAGTATTTTGAATGTTTAATAGCAGAGCATTTCAAAGTACAGAAACATCTTCCCCATTCTGGCTTTCCACACTTCCCCTCACTTGTCCCGGTGATGTGTATGAGCAGTTAACTAGATGATCTAAGTGTCTGTTTGTTTTTTTTTTTTTTTGTGGATACTACACTGAGAAAGGTTTTAAGCCCTTGGTTTAACCAAACAATTCAAGCACATTCCTGTACGTTTAATCAAACAATTCAAGCACATTCCTGTACCTCCTTGAAACACAATTATGGACTCAAAATGGACAACACAGTCCTGTCAGTGTAAATTCCTTAATTTTAATGTTTCAAGTCCTCAGTTTAACCAAACAATTCAACCACATTCCTGTACCTCCTTGAAACGTGAATACAGACTCAAAATGGACAACACAGTCCTGCCGGCACACATTCCTTAATTTTAATGTATGTACTTGTAACTTATCTGTATTTAAACAATAAGCTGTCTGCTCATCACTGAGATGTAATGCTAGCCCGACCCCCTCCACTTCTTTGCATTTCTGCCTCCACTTGGATTCCCCTCCCCCCTGCCATTCTCACAGTGCATCACACTACAGCTCAAAAGCCAAATCCTGTAAGTTACTCTCCTATCTCTCTGCTTATGATTACCGACTGCTGTACTTCCCTTCTTAGTGTTTTACTTACTGTTTCTGGGACTGATTGTTTTGTGCAGTCAGCTGCAAAGTGGTCCAACCCACTCCATTCACCCTCGCTATACTGAGCTCTATCCAGTCCCCTACCTCATTCACCTTCGCTAGGCTCAGCTCATTCCACTCCTCTACCCCAAATCGCGCCCACCCCCTCTACCCTTATATTTAAACTCTTCCACTAACATGCTCATTTTCTAATCCTATCCAATCAGATCACTTCAATCAAACAATTAGTTAGTTGGATGCTTTTATTAATTAAGCCTACTTAAAAGACTGACCTGAAGCACCCTAACTTTTTACAGCTTCCTAAGAAAATACATTAATACTGCACACTATACACTAGGTAATAACTGTCTAGCATCATGTTACTTCACCTCACTACACTAATAAGCTTACTTATAGCCACCTGCCTTTCTACATGCAACCAAAACCTACATGTCACACTTATTCACTCACCAACCAACCCAACTAGTGTACACTTCCCAACCCCACACAGCAACCTTGCCATATCACCCCAAATATTCAACAACTCCATCCTGGACCTCTTCTCATTTAAACATTTACACTCAAAACATAATCCAAACCAGTCTCATAAATTCTCTATACTACTTAGCAAACTCACACAACTATACCCACCCACAACTACCCAAATTATTTTATGTGGAGATATATATCCCAACCTAGGGCCCACATCCCATATATGTAACATCAGCCCTCAGACTATATCACTCTCTCCTAACATAAAAAAAATGTGCAACACAGTACCTCTGATCGTTTAATATTAAACATGAACCTTAGAAGCCTGCTTAATACAATCCATGGATTTCGTGCCACCATTGACCGATACTCACTAGATATTTCCATCTTAACAGAAACATGGCTAAAACCACATAGCCAGGATAATGAACTCTTAACTCAAGGTTATAATGTCAAAAGACAAGACAGGACCTATAAATGGGGCAGTGGCATAGCAGTATTATACAAAGATAATCTAAAACTTGAACATGTAGACATCAGCCCTCAGACTTCTCAAATGTAGAAATACTGATTAACCTCCTTCAAGTAAACCATAACAAGCACATTATAATTATAGCCATATACATCCCCCCTGACAATAATCCAACAATTATTGAAGACCTCTTCAGCTGGTGATCCTCAACACTAAGTCAGGAAACCATCATAATAGGAGACTTTGACTTAGACTGGCATACATGCTCCTCGGATAACCCATCAAGCTTTATGAACTTACACGGTTTCACTCTATCAGTACAAAATCCTACTAGATTCGATAAACATAATAATAAACAATCCATCCTAGACTGGGCTCTTATAAATACACTCTGCAATTGTTATCAGTCAGGCTTGTCTTCCAGACTGCTAAGCGATAACTTGCCCACCTATCTACTAAGACAATGCACATGTACCCCTACAAATCCATAATAAAAGAAACTTTGCTCCTGATACCTTTATTACACTTGTTCAACAAATTGACTGGTCCCTCCAAAACACCTCCACCTAGACCTAGCAGTTTGGTATTTCAATGATAAATATCTCTCCATTCTAAATAGCCTAGCCCCCCTTAGGAGGATAAGCTTAAAAACCTGACCCAATTGCCTGGCATACTGCTGACACTAAAATGGTTCTTAAACAGAGAGACATAACGTGGCACCATCACCAAATCACCAAGAACCAAGCAAGCCTTCAAAATTATGACCAGCTTTGTAACCTAGCAAAAAAAACAATTCAAACATGATAAAAACACTATGCAATAATCCTGCTAAGGCACCAAAATATCCCTAAAAAATTCTGGGGAGCCATCAATCAATTGCTCATATACGGACAAGCCACTACCCCAAGCCCATCTATAACTAACTCCACTGACAATGCCGCTACTCAGTTTAACAAACACTTTGTTAACTCTATACTATCTCTAGTAAAAATGATACCGATTCTCATCTATCAGTCCCTGCAAAATTAGTAGCAAACCCTGATTCCTTCCACTTTAGTCCTATACAGACTCATAATATAAAATAAAACTCCTACCTAAACTCAGACCTTCTTCCCTTGCTGCTGACCAACTGCCAAACGAATACCTCAAACCTGCAGCAGATTTTTGCTTATGTTATATTCCTCTTAATTAACTGGACCATCACTGAACAATTTGTGAAAAAACTTTGGAAAGTATTTTATATTATCCCCCTGCACAAAGGTGGCACCTCCACTGATTTTTTAATTGCAGGCCAATAGCCATCCTCTCACCTATATCTAAAATACTTGAAAAATGTATTCACACTCAACTACTTAACCATCTCCTTAAAAACTACCTCCTGTCTACAACTCAACATGACTTTTGTTCTAAACACAGTACAAGGACAGCCTTAGTCAGTTCCATTCACACAGTCAACCAAAACAGAAACAACCTCTTCTATCTTTCTGGACTTATCCAATGCATTCAATACCATTTCACATCAAAAACTTATCGTAGAGCTAGCGTCCCTAAACCTCTCCCAATCTACCCCTGCCTGGTTCATCAGCTACATAACTGACTGTAAACAGACAGCTAAGTGGCAAAATGAACTTTCTTTACTCTTAGCTGTCTCCATGGGTATTCTTAAGGGGTCTGTACTTGGTCATCTTCTCTTCACCATATTCACAAATAAACTCTGTACAGCCACTCGACATCCAACAATAGTTCAATATGCCAATAACTCCTCCTTCATACGGTCGGCTTCCTCCCTCTCAGTTCTCCAGCAATACCCCCAACAATCCCCTTTAGACATTGAAAAAAATACCTCTCTAACTCCCAACTGATTCTGAACCCCAGCAAAACAAAACTAATGCTCTTTAACAGTAGCAAGAAAAATAATTGCTCTCCCTCGTTCACCATCTACTCTTCAAATATTATTATCATTGAACCAGTAAACCACACTAAGCTTCTCGGAGTCTGTATTGACAAAGACATCAAATTTATCATTAAGAATACCCACTTCAGACTAGGCATATTATACAGAATCAAGCCCTTTCTAACTGACTCCACCATACAATCCATTTTTACTATCTGTGCTCTTTTGTGCCAAACCAATATTCACAAACTTAAGAAAATGCAACTTAAATTAACTTGAATCCTGTTACAATAAAGTAGGCAGATTCACTTCCAACCACCCATCAAGATCTCATCACTGCAAAGCTCTATGCCAACTAAACTGGATGGAACTACCTAACCTACTAATATTTAACCAACTAACCCTAGCAAACACCACCCTGTATCACCCAGACAACTGCCCTGCCCTTAGTAACCTTGTTCAACCCTACTCCAACCATAGAACACTAAGCTCCTCATAAAAACTACTTCTAAAAGTTACTAAAATAAAAAATAACAGTCACAGGGACTCCTTATACTCCAACATAATAGCACAAGCTTGCAGCACTATGCCACAGAACATACTCAGCACAAGCAACTCTTCCACATTCAAATTACTGCATAGGTAACACTTAAATAACACCTGGCTTTGTTCCTGCTGTAAGCCAGGCTAATCATATCATCATGTGTTTTTTTCTCTTCACGTTCCCTACCTTCCCATCTTTTCTTCCCTCTTTTGAACCAACTGCCCTTCTAATGCACCAGTTTCTAATCCTCTTTTTGTGCCTCTTACCTCTTTTTCTTTTTGCTTATCAATTTCTATCAACTAATATTATAAATTAGTGCTAATCTTTATTTTATTTTTATTTGTACTGTCTATCTAACTTATCTATGTACTTTTTTCCTTTATGTATGGTTCCTACATTAAGTACCTATTGTTCAAATACTGCACTTGTGCATCAATGTATCACAAAACTCCTGTTGCATATACTATACAAATACTGTATTAGTGTGTCCATGTGTCTTGGAACTTCTGTTGTATATATTGTGGAGCTTTTCTCCCTGGGCCTTTGCTGAAAACAGGCCATTTAAGCCCAGTTGAACTTTCCCGGAAAATAAATGGAAATAAAATAAATAGATGTGCTAAACACAGTGATTGTGCTATGACAGAACTCAGGTAGTAAACGCCTAGTAGCTATTTATGGCAGTATAGGCTAAATATAACTGCCCATATTATTAAACTAATCTGTTTAATTAACTCCGACACCGAATGGATGTTTTGGCCTGGGAAATAACCAAGATGTCCACAGAGGATTTGAGCATAATAACATCACCACCAGGTCTGTATCCTGACTGTATCTGTATCCTGACCCGGCATCAAATGAATAAATATACCAACAGAAAAAATGATGTACACGATGATGGCTATTCTTTAGCCAAGATACAGTCATTGCAAGGAGTTTAGGGGAGCTGGAGCTCAGAAAAGAGCTTATACTATTGATCTTGTTTCAAATGCTTTTAGCATTAAGAAGTGTACGTGAAAAAGATCCTGACTTTGGAGTGTATATGTGTTTGTGAACCTGAGCAGTGTTTAGAGATGATGCTATTAATGGGGGTGGGGGGAGGAAGTAAGGTCTGCTAGAGAAAAAGTTTGAGTGTATAAATAAGTCCTAGATTAAGTTTTTTTTCTGAACACCATGTTGGATATGCTGATTGAATCTTAATTTGTGGTCAGTTAATATTCCTAATATTTTTTTGTTTTGTACTAGGTCAATTATAGTATTGTCAACTGATTACATTTTTAAGTCACAGTAGTTTGATTGCTGGACTGGAAGTAAAAATACCATTAGCCTAGTTTCCCTTGGATTTAGGAGTAGTTTAGATTGCTCTAGCCAGTTTTCAGTTTTTGTAAAGGAATGCTGTAGATCATCTCGGAGATGTTTGACTGAAAAGCCTGTAGATATTAGTACTAAGTCATCTGCATATGTAATTATATTTGCTGGATGACAAGCTGTATGCATTTATAAAAATATTTCAGAATAAGAGTCCTAAAACTGAGCCTTGTGATACACCTCATGGTGAGGAGCTGACAGCTTATATGCCCACTATATACACTATATTCATTGGCTGAGGGAACTTTTAAACACATTGACTATACTGTTTGTGAAGCTCGGTTCCTTGACTCTAGATAATAATATGAGATGATTTAGAAATAGGAATGCAACCATTTTACTCAATTTAATCTTTTAAGAACATAGTTTTTAAAAGTCAGTAATGCTGGTTTTGTGTTGTGGTTTGATCTAAATCCATGCTGCACTGTGGAAAGCAACTTGCTCTCACATCTAGGTAGTTGATCAACTGTATATGACAAGATTTTTCAAGTATTTTATGTAGAAGGGACAAAATGGCTGTAGTTTTGTACTTTGTAGCACAAGAGACTTCACAAATTTAAGCAAGGGAGTAATGTGGGGCACCATCCAGAGTTTTAGGACTATATCTTCTTGTTGAGAGAGTGATTGAGACGTAATGATAATGTATATGCAATGGCATCTGCAGCTATTCTGAAATATTGTACTGGAATGCTGTTTCTGAGTAAGCTTTTTTATCATGTTGGTAGGATTAATTCTGCAACTGTCTTGAGCAGTGAAGCTTTCTAGTTATACTTTTTTTTCTCATTACAGATCTAACATTTGAATGTCCCTAGTGCTTGCAGCTGAGTAGTAATTGCAATGTTTTAACCCTTATCAAGCACTCTGTCTGTGGAGCTGCCTCCTTTACAGTATGCTGGTCTTATCCTTTGACACTTCTTCCTGATAACTGGATGCACTTTATTTTTCTTGTTTTTCTGTAAACCACAGGATTTAATACTGACTATATGTCCAACATATGGTGGATTCTGCTCCTGATCCAGTTTTTATTTTTGGTCGTGTGTGTGTGTACAGATGCTTGTTTATCCTTTTCCGCTGTATGTACACAAACCATCAGACCATTCCTTCTGGTTTCCAATCTGTTTGTTCCCATAGTGTAACAGCTTTATCTTCTTCTTCTTCTTCTTTCAGCTTTTCCCAGTTAGGGGTCACCACAGTGGACCACCTGTCCGCTCATGATTGGCAGTGGAGTTTTACAGTGTTGAGTTGCCAGCCCAACGCCCAACCTTCCACAGAAGGCACACACATGCACACACTCATGCCTAGGGCCAATTTAGAGTGTCCAATCCACCTACAGCATGTCTTTGGGATGTGGGAGGAAACCGGAGGAAACCCACGTGACCACCGGGAGGACATGCAGATTCCGCACAGAAGGCACCCCAGCTGAGGATCGAACCGGAGAACCTCTTGCTGTAAGGCGGCAATGCTAACCACTGCACCACCATGGCCGCCCAGTGTGACAGCTTTATCAATGACCGATAATAGAAGTGGGAGGTACTACCCTGATTGCCATGCACATCTACTTATTCAAGGGTCTACAATGGTTTCCATGATGCATGTTTGCTTCCATGCCTATTTTGCGAAGTCAGTCTCATGAAGGTAGCTAGGCAGCATGAAATGCATGGCCTTGGCCCCTCACACTGCATGCTGTACACCTTTCTGTCCAGTAGGTAGCAGCACTACACAAGGCTAGACAACCTCACTCCTCAAAGTATGCAGAGGCCAATGTCTGGCATTCTGTTCAACCCTCCTTGTCAGCTGTTCCGTAATATAAATTACTAGCTGACCCTGGGTCATTTGGGTCATAGTCAGGGCTTTGTCTATCTGCACCATAGATCAAGCTTTCATGTGTCAGGTTTCATTTTACTTTAACTTTTAGATTGAAGGATAGATGCTAAAATAAATGTTCATTTAAAGTTGGAGAATCAATTTCAGTGGAAAGTAGTTAGTGAAATCCTTTTTCATTAAATTAATGTAAACAATGTCATGGTTTGTCTAGCCTTGGAACTCTAGTGTATGACATATCGATACCTATATTTTGTCACACAGAGGCATCCCATGTTTCTCAGTTTGTTCTACCATGTTTATATTGTTGATTTTATTTAGTTAACAGACTGCGTTATAGTAAAATTATTATTATCATTATTATTGTTGCTATTGTTTCCTTTTGTCTGAAGGGTAGCAGATTCACTCAGTATGAAAATGAGTGATGTGGGAATTAAACTTTGGTCTACTGAAGCTAGTTCATTTGCAGTTTATTACTACAACCTCTCAGTTAAACTCTCAGCAATTGCATTGAGTCAGTGGTGTGACCAGTACTACTATATGGTACAGAAACCTGGGCAGTGAAGGCAGAGCATTTGAAAAAGGTAGAGGTGATGGAAATGAAGTGCCTGAGATGGGTGGTGGGATGCACACTGTGGGGCAGATGAAGAAATGAGGACATCAGAGCATAAGCTCAAGTCGCTCCAATCACAGAGAAGGTCAAAAAGAACAGATTATGGTGGTTCGAGTACATGTGCAGGAAAGTAATAGCCAATCTGGTGAAGAAAATTTTGGACAGGCAGGAAGACGGCAAGTGGAAATGAAGTGTCCAGCAAAGAGATGGATGTATTGTGTGAGATAAGACCTGTGACAGTCAGGCGTGACTGTTGAAGAAGGTAGAGGAGTGGCATTAATTCAAGAGATGATACCAGCTGATGCAGCACCTTGGCCTTGTTTACAAAATGGGGAAAAAGGGGGCTGATGATAACTTGCATAGATGAAAGATTTTTATGAGTGAACAGTTCATGGAGGAGAAACAAATCCTGTTTTTTTGTGTGGGATACAAGTTCATAAGAAAGCATAACACGGTGAGATCAAAGGACCTAGGTTTCATCATACCTGCCATTTTCTAAACCATTTGTCTTAGAGAGGGTTTCAATTTAAGAAAGCTGAGCAGAACAGGCCAAGTGTCTCTGTCACTAACAACAGTAATGTGATCATCCTGCAGAAGTACCAGGTGTCCCTCAGCAGGTTGAGATGTATAATCCCTCTGATGTGTCCATTGTCTGGGCAGACTAGTGAGCCATACTTGGTGTACTTGCAATTGGAGGTATCCAGGAGGCATCCTCAAAATGCCCAGATCACCTCAACTGACTTCTCTCAACATGGAAGAGCAATGGCTGTACTCAGTGATCCTCTAGTTTTCCACATTCCTTGCTTTGTCACAGAGACTGAAACCAACTACTTTGCAAAAGAATCATATTTCTGCTGCTTATATGTGTGATCTTGTCATTTTGGTCATTAACCAAATGCAATAACGGAGACATAGAATTAATACCTATCCCATCTAGCAGATTGTATAAGGCCTTAGTAAAATACAAATAGACGGTTAAAAAAAAGCAAATACAACAGTAGCAAAGAACAGCAGATAGAGAAATTACTAAGTAAATATGTGGACATTTATGTAGGGTGCTAAAATAGCAACAAAAATCATGAAAATTCAGAATGTTTACATGGAAATGCCTACATAAGATGTTTCCAGGGTAAGTAATCAGTGCTGGAGATGTGAAAGAAAAGACTGGATGTATATGTTCTGAAGATGTCATCAGTTAGAAAAATATAAAATTGAGCTACAAAAACTGATGCAGGAAAATAGAAGAAACTGTGGGAAGTGGAGTTTTACACTAGTTATATGGAAGGACAATAGTGGAGTCACTTGTTATAGCATTAATAACTCTGTTACTGCTATGCCCCTAAAAGGTAATAGCAAAACAGTGGAAAATGATAAATCAACCCAAGACTGAAGATCCAATTAAAGTAATAAGTGAAGTGAGAAAACAATGAGGAATATCCCTAGCTGAATGTGTAGGAGGAAATGGGTTATATGGCCATGGGGAAAGTATCATACAGGGACAACAAGCTGGAAGGAAAGCAGACCAAGAAGCTGTATAAGAGTATAGTGAAATACTAGGGGTAAGAAATGCTGCAGAGCTGGGAGAAAAAAAGGAAGAGAGATGAGTAGGAAGCAGATGGATTCTGATGGGAGGGGGAAAGTAATGAAAAAACAAAAAGAAATGTAAAACATTGTACAATCTGGTACTACGTCTGCCTGGATGTTAAGAAATAAAGAAGTAAGTGTTAATAAGTACTGGGGCAACCACCAGAGAATAATGTGTACCATGCATGAGGAACGCGCAGTTTGCAAAGTTGAAGTGAATTAATAAAAAGATGGTTTATAACCAAAAAAATAAATATGCAAACAACTGCGGTGGTGGTGCTGCGGTAGCGTTGTCGCCTCACAGTTAAACGTTGCTCGTTCGATTCTCAGTTAGAGTGTCTTCTGTGTGTCGACATTCGTGAATGGGCATTCATTCATTGAAGGTTGTGCGTTAGGCCCGGCAAGCCAGCACGTAAAAATCTACTGCCAATCATTAGCGGACCGGAGTTCCGCTGTGGCAACCCATAACCGGGAACAGCCGAAAGACACAAACAAACAAACAAACTTAACCTCAATCTACTTTTTTTTCCAGGAGGGAACTATGATCTCTGATTTGAAGGTGCTGGCTTTCATCTCAATCACTTCATGTTCTGTTGTGAGTTATTCCAGTACACACTGGAAATCACAGTCATCACTTAATGCCTTTATGGCAATATCATCTGCAAACAATAAAAATGCACCGCCCACACTGGATACTATCCAGATACCAGCTGCAGCTGATGTCTTCTCCATGAAAATCACAAACATAAGGTTAAAAAACACTCGTTATTTGCTACGTACCCTGCCCATCTTATTAAATTTGACTGTAGTCTAAGAATCCTGATGTACACCTTGAGTACATGACTGAATGGCACATAAACCCCAAATTCAATGACTTTTGAAAGGTGTAAGTAGGGAACTTTATCCTACACACCCCTTATCTGTATATATCAACGAATGTATGCTTACTTATATGTACTAGCTCCATGGAAAAAAATGTAAACAGATGGAAAGAGTGACAACATTTACTGTCACAGTAGTGTCCTTGCTCTTATTGTCCCATCAAAACAATGGGAAACTGTCAGAGACTTGTTAAATTTATTTATTTTATTTTACATTTGTTGACTGGGATAGTCCGACTGGATACATGTCCATTTTCAGCGGAGGCCTGGGGAGAAAAGCTCCAAAGTTACAACAGATAAAGACAAGTAAGTTACAGTATATGCACACATATATTGTATTAACATACAAGTTACAGTCTCACATTTCAAGCCTATGAAGAATACAGTTTATATTCATAAATATATACAAATATGTTACAGTTTCTCTTATCACACCTATAGGTGCAGCTATATACGGAGCATCTGCAAAGATGTTACAGTTTCTCTTTTCAAACCTTTTAGTGGAAGAGGTAAGTCACTGTGAATAAAAAATTGCAGGGATAGGGAAGTAGATGAGGCTTTAGTCAGGGTTAGAGCAAGGACATAACCAGTGAGTTTTAAAATACTGGGTTAGATTTTTTTTGAAGTGTTAAGGGAGGGGTTCAGAGTAAGGTCAGATGGGAGAGAATTCCAGGTTTTGCCTATTGAATTTGCAAACAAAGATTCTCCAGATAGATTGATAGCTTTAACAGATTGAACCAAAAGTTTTGTAGTGGAATGAAGCAACCTAGCGTTTTTGTAGTGGATGGATAATGTTTTTAAGGGAGGGCATTTTTTCTGGATGGTTAATAACCTTTGAATGCTACAGTAGGTTGATTATATTGAATTAGCCAGGGGAGTTCTAACCATCCTAAGAGGTTTAGGTTTTGACAATGGTGTGTCCTGTAGGGAGTTCCTGTGGCAAACCTGGCAATTTGATTGTAGCAGCTAGAGAGTTTGCTGAGGTCAAGTTTTGTTAATGTTAGTGAGTATTGACGAGGCATAGAGTGGAGTTCAAAGCAGATGGGTACAGGCAATGGCAGTCCTAGCTAGAGGGGTGAGAAAAGGTTTGTTTTTGTATAGGGAGCCAAGTTTTTTATTAATGGTTTTAATAGTTTTGTTTATGTGCATATCATATTTGAGGTTGTTGTGTATTATAACACCCAGGAGTTTGGTATACATATCTGGTGAGATTATGGTCCCATTGTTAGATGTTATAGTAAACAAATAATGAGTTGCAACCCATGAAGTTTGTGTTAAGCAGGTTGCAATGTATTGATATGTAGGAAAGGCCTACAGAACACATGTAAATAGCACTGGCAAATTCCCATGACACCTGCAATATATTTATAAGGACAGAGTTAATTCTTTGTTCCATATCAAGAATGGAATGACAGTTCTTCTCCTGAATCAGAGACTTGACTATTGGAAGTACTTTTTTCCAGCACTCTACCATTGGCTGAGCAGTGTAATTATTTTATAACTGGAACACAAACTCCTGTTCCTCCTTTTTGAAAATTGATAATATTACCCCATTTTTCCAGTCCAGAGGTAGTATCCCCACCTTCCATGTATCATTGAGAGGCATGTTAGCTAGGACATCCCCAACCATGTCTAATAAATCCAACATTTCTGAATATCTGAACCAGTCTGGCAGCCTTGCTATTGTTGCTGTCTTTAATCACCACAGTTACCTGATGTACAAACAAAGATGAGCCCACCATCTGTTTCTGGAACTGCCTCTTTAGAAAAGGGGTGTACCCACTGAATTTAAGAGCTCCTTAATTTTTTCTGAGACTTTTGCCTTACACTTCTCACCAGTGTCACTATTCAAGGTCAGAATTTCTTGATGCTTGCTGAGAACTGCCTTTGCATTATACAGAGTCCACCTCCCACATTATCATATGGCTTTATAGGCCTTATTGACCATACAAAGTCACTCCATATGGCATCACCAGATTATTCCTTTACATGGGATATCACTTCAGAGCCTTTTTCAGACACTGCCCTAATGCCTTGTTGTTACATAGTGGTTAAATCTGGAAAGCTCCCCTTGTAAGCCTTAATTGGAAGGCCTCTTCTTTAACCTTATAGCTTCTGTCACTGTTGATACCCACCAGCAGGACCAGAGGTTACTGCTTTGACAGACAATGATCATGTTTTTAGCCTCAGCTCCTTGTTTTTTGCCTTAACTATTGAGGTCTTGTACAGAGTTAATTCAGACTGTATGTGCCTAACTTCCCCATGTGTGTGTGAGAATCTCTTGTGGAGGTGGAAGTCTGAATTCATCTTACACAGTAGCATTAGGTAGCATTCCCAGGGAAACAACACTATACATTGAGGTTTCCTTGGCCTGTCCAGCTATCTGACCAAGCTTACCACCATGTAGTGTTTAGCTGATATATAAAACCAAAAGTCCACCACACAAGCGCAAATAAATCCCAGTCCAGTAAATTTGTCAGTAGATATCCACGTTTAATGCACATCACGAATACACAGCATAAACCTCAGATTTGCGCTTGTGTGGTGGACTTTTGGTTTTATTAGTTTGATTTTTCCACTACTTGTTGGTTACTGTTTATTTAGCTGATATATCACCACTTCTCTTAACCTGAGTGTCCAAAGTACATGGCTGCAAGGAGTTTGGCAGCTAGCACAGAGGACTAAACGCTGACTTTTTAATGATCTATTTCCTATGCGAAAGGTACAGAATTTGAATCTTTCCAGTTTCATTTGACTTCTCTGTGTAATCTTGAGCAAGTAATTTAACCAGACAGTACATTTGGGGCAACTAGGAATTTGGGCTAGGCTCCTTAAATGTTTCCTGGACTGCAGTCCTCGACCAACTATCTATGAGATATCAGTGCACACTAACAGTGAAACAAACAACTTGTTACCTTTTGAATGGAATCAGATTTACAGATTACTCTGGAACGTGTGCTGGTAGTGTGTCATAAGTAATAATTATGAAAGTGAAACTTGAAGACAGAATGGAAAAAATTAAAAACAGTGAATGGACATAGAGTGTATCTGTCATGTTAGCAGTGACTGCCACTACACTCCCCCACACAATGCAGTGCCTTACATCCCTACAGGCTCATCTTTCTAGAGTAGAGAGAGAGAAGGAGTACCTATCCTTGCTCCTTGCTATACTAGATGCTGAGAAGGAGTACCTATCCTTGCTATACTAGACGCACAGAAGGAGTACCTATCCTTGATATACTAGATGCTGAAAAGGAGTACTTATCCTTGCTATACTAGATGCTGAGAAGGAGTACCTGTCCTTGCTATATTAAATGCTGAGAGGGAGTACCTATCCTTGCTATACTAGATGCTGAGAAGAAGTACCTATTCTTGCTATACTAGATGCTGAGAAGGAGTACCTACCCTTCCTATATTAGATGCTGGCACCAAGAATTAAGGGCTAAATGTAAAAATGGATCTGTTCATAGGCAGAGTGTATAGTGGCCATGAATGTTTTATTGTACAAAGGAAAATATTTTAATGTGTGTGTGTGTGTGTGTGTGTGTGTGTGTGTGTGTGTGTGTGTGTGTGTGTGTGTGTGTGTGTGTGTGTGTGTGTGTGTGTCTGTCTGTCCACAGGTTTATAGCATGTGTCTGTACTTTTGTGGATGTCTGCCTGTGTCCACAAGTGTACAGACCATCACAGGTAACATACATTACATTATCCACTTTTGCAAACCCAGATTAGATCATGGGTTGTGCTATGAGCAGCACCCATGGCTCATAGGAGTCAGAAAGTCACATGATTATAGTTAATATATAATCTGCAGAAACACACTAGACTGGACTCATAGTGGCCAACATGCCTTTTTCATCAAATGTTGGGGTATTTAGTGACTGAGCGAATAATAGAAGGGAATTGTCAAGCAGAAGAATGATATCTTATTACTGCATACATTTTGTGGTGTGGGTGAACCAGACATGGATCATACATTGCAGAACATGTAAGTAATTCAGTTCAGAAGCATTTCAGACTTTAACCGTTCAACCCTAAAAGTTCACTACACTGAATGTTTACAATATGAGCTGACAAGGAAAACAAGCAGAGATATGAGTAACCCATATCATTAGACTGGTTCTTTTTGAATGCTTTGAGTACATTAAGTTGAGGATCTGTGTGAATGCAATGTAGGTAGATGAGAAGGCACATAAGGCAGCTTAAAGCTGATACTAAGCTGTCTGACACCAATGGCTCAGGAAACCAAGCTTTGACTCCTGCCAGGTGTTGCAGTGATTCATTATGTAATATGTGTAAGATTTTCCTGTTTGCTAATTGTTTTCATTTTTTTATTTCTTGACTAGGTCATGATTGAAGAGGTCCATGTGAGTCAGCTCAGTTATCCAAGTAATAAATAAACAGGGCTGAGAAAGAATTACTTTATGGAAACATTGCTTAATGGGTAGAATGCTTTGTCACAGAGAGATGACCTATGTACTCAAGACCTACTGATTTAATTGGTAACAGCATGCTAAGGGGAGAGGGCATCACTACAGAAAAAAAACATCAGATTTTGTGAATCCTGCATTTTGTACCTAAGAGACACATAAAATGGGGCAAGTTAATAAAACTACCTGTGGTAATTTTCTCAAGCATTAAACAGCTTGTTTGGTAGTAACCCATATTTTTTGAAATGGAGATAGTTTTGTGCATTTGTCTTTGTTTATATTTTTATGTTATTGTGCCAGAAACTGGTTAATGATTTGGATATTCTAGCAAAATCAAAAGAGCAGTGTAATATGCTATCAGATAAACCAGGCGACCACAACAATGAAATCACTCCACCAGGTTACAATATATTTCATAGTGATAGAATAGGTAAAAGGGGGGGGGGTGTTACTATAGTGTATAAATCTCACCTCATCCTTGAGAAAGTAGACATAACAACTTCAGACCTCGATAAGGTTGAACTCATTCTAACAAAACTAAAACTTAATGATAGTAAACACATCAACATCATAGGATGCTACATCCCTCCAGGCAACAATATCTCCATTACAGAAAAAACTCCTAGAATGGATATCTAAATCCCTCCCTCAGGAAAGCATAGTATTAGGAGACTTTAATATGACTGGCAAAACTGTTCCAGTCATAACCCACTCTCCCATATTAACTTACATGGCCTAACCCAACTCATCACTTCCCCCACAAGAACAGACAAGAGAACCAAACACCAATCCACTCTAGACTGGATACTCGTATCCCACTCATCACTGATATCCCTAGCAGGGTATCTACCAGACACCCTGAGTGACCACCAAGCCACATTCTTACTCAGATCCAAATCACCACAACTGACCCAAATATCTACGTGCCTAATTAGAAACAAAACACACTTTAACTGCTGCAACTTTATAAACAACCTAAAAATGTGCAACTGGACCCCCCTAAAAAAACCTTCCTTTTAATGAAGCTGTACTATATTTCAATACTACCTTCTTAAACACCCTTAACCATCATGCCCCCTCCAGAACAACAAGAATTAAAATTAAATATGCCCCCTGATTAACCCCAGACACAAAATCCCTCCTCAAAAAAAAGAAACAAGGCCTGGACCAACTACCTCAACAGTAAATCCCAAATGAACAAACAAATATATGTTGACCTATGTAACAAAGCCAAAAAAATCACCAAAACAGACAAAATATCCTACTACCAAAAGTTACAGGATAAGCACAGGAACAACCCACAAACATTTTGGGCAGCAATTAACTCTATTCTACAACCAGGTAAAACAACTACCCCAACCCCAAAAATAGATAACCAAGAAGACATCCCCACTCAGTTTAATAAATACTTTACAGAAACCATCCAGGCCCTTGCAAAGAACCAACCCTATGACAACATCCCCACCCCTGCAAATCCACACCCCACCCCCAACTAACAATTGCCCCAAGTTCAGCTTCTGCCCAGAACCAACCAAATCCAATGAAAAACTACTCCGCAAGCTCAAACCAACATCTCTAGCCACAGATAAATTACCCACTGAATACCTCCACCTGGCTGCAGAAGCCATATCATATCCTGTCTCCATCCTAATTAACAGATCTATCTCCCAGTGTATAGTACCCAAGCTATGGTAAATATCAGATATCATCCCTCTACATAAAGGGGAAACCTCCCTGGAACTCAATACCTAACACTCTATAGTCCTACTACCCCCTTTATCTAAAATTTTAGAGAGGGTAATACACAAGCAACTAATGAAATATCTCCTATTAAATAATCTAATAGCAACAACAACATGGCTTTAGACCCTTCCATAGCACCACCACCGCACTTACAGAATTCACCAACATTGTCAATACTCACAGTAACAACGGACTCCTTGTATCTGCCACCTTTCTTGACTTGTCCAAAGCATTCAATATGGTTAACCACAATAAACTCCTTCTTTCACTAGCAACTCTAAACCTTACCACCCCTGCCATCTCCTGGTTCAAAAACTACCTAGAGGGAAGGAAACAAGCTGTTATGTGGCAAAACCAACTCTCCCCCTCCCTACCAGTCTCCCTAGGAGTACCCCAATGCTCCATCCTGGGGCCACTTCTTTTTACCCTCTTCACCAATCATCTCCCAAACAGTATTCCTAAAGTCTCAGTAGTGCAATATGCAGATGATACCACCATAATATGCGCAGCCAAATCAATTGACATCCTTCACTCCCTAACACAAGAATGCTTTTCCCAAGCAGAAACTTGGATTACAAACCAAAGGCTCATTCTGAACCAAAGTAAAACAAAGCTAGTACTCTTTAGCTCCCACAGAGCCATACCTCCCACTGATTCTTTCTTCATCTCCTCCTTTAACAAGACCACAATCACCCCCACAAATCATACCAAACTCTTAGGGGTTGAAATAGATAATCACCTTAGAGTTGACTTACATATTTCTATAACCAAAAAAAGTAAATAAAAAACTTGGCCTACTGTATCGCAATACAAAATTCCTCACTGACCACTCCAAAACTACAATAGTGAGGACTCACCTACTGTCCACCCTACTTTATGCCTCCCCTGTGCTTACAAATCTCTGCAAATCCAACCAAAACAAACTTGATAGTTGTTATAATAAGATAGCCAAATTCGCTACAACCTCTCCCATCAGAACACATCACTGTGAATGCCTAAAAAAACTCAATTGGCTAGAACTACCACTACTACTTCAACCCAATCAACTATCACTAGCCCACAAAATAATACATAACTCTGAAAACACCCCAGCCCTACAAAATCTTTTGCAACCCTATACAACCGCCAGGCCCTTGAGGTCAAGCACAGAAAACCTCCTCAAAGTAACCAAAAATAACAATGAAGCTGGTAAGTCTGTCTACAGACACTGTATAGCAAAAACCTGGAACTCCCTTCCTGCCCACATAACTGACAACAAATCCCCATCACAGTTCAAGAAACTTGTTAAACTCACTTTTTGAATAATCATCTGTGCTCCTCTGTCCCCCCTGGCTAATGTCTCATTAGAATACTTCACCTAACTTAAGTAACTCTGCTAAGCCAACCAATCATAGTACTGTACCCACTTAGGACTGTTAATCTATTGCTCATCCCATCTCTCCAGGAGTTAGGGAAAACTACCCCAGCAATGTTGTGCTTTCCATAAGCAACTAAAACCAGGAGAAGACATATTGTAAATCAATTTGTTATCCTTCTCAACTAAAACCAGTCGAAGACATATAGTAAATCAATTTGTTATCCCTCTCAACTATAGCGAACATCATCTGCTCTCTCGGAGCCTTATTCTACGTCTCTCTGCTTTTACTCTGATAGTAAATCTACCACAGGAATTCTAAACTTAGGAATATCTTCTAAAATGTAATATTATATTGCAGAGAATGAATGTATCCTATCTGTTAGTTAATATGTATGTCAAAGTCTCTTCTATGGAAATTGTATGTCAAAAGTCTGTCCTTAAAACTATGTTTTGTAAAAAATTGTTCTCTTGGAGCTTTTCTCCCTAGGCCTCCACTGAAAATGGACTTGTAATCCAGTTGGACTCTCCCGGTCAACAAATGTAAAATAAATAAATAAGACTATCTGAGCTACATAGACTGGGTCATACAGAGCAAGTATGAAAGGATAGTGGCCATAGCCAACCAGACTGTGGGACATACAGCAGGAAGAATGGTATTAGTGGCACTGAAATTATCTTACTGTTATACAGGACACTGCTGTGACTACATTTGGAATACACTGTCCACAATTTCTTTGGATCATACAAAACATTATGTTAGGCTGCAAGGGATCATGCAAAGATGAGGAATCAAATGTTTTACACAGCATGGTAGTACAGCTGAAATTGGATGAACACCTCAAGGTAAATGGCATCTGCTTAATGGATGACTGAAAAGGGGGAGTCCTATCATGTAAACACAATGCCATTTCAGGGACTATTAGGAATGACTTAAAGAAGAGGATAAAGACTGCAGAGGTAGCAGGTATTAAGAGCACAGTTAAACCCTGACTTAGGAAGGTTTTATTCCATAGGGTGGTATGACCATAGAATCCATGACCAGGGACTTGTGAAGTATGGGTCAGTAAGGGGGCTGAAGCATGGCTGAGTGAGATTAATGAAGCTATGTGTAGAGAAAACAGTAACTCCATAATATCTATATGAAACACTGCAATGTCCGAATAGAACACTGGTCTTCTTAAGTCACTGTCCTCAAATGTAATTTAGAAAGTGGGAGTATGACACACACACACAATCCCCTGTTGGAGAACAGACATTCTCTAACAGGGTATTAATGTACAAAGAGAGTCTGGTATTAAGTCTGTGGCTTCATGACAGCAAATTAAGCTACCATGAAGCATGGACTAAAGGGGTGGAGACTGCCTTCATGTTTACATTCACTAAATGCAGACGTTTATCAGGCATAAAAAATGAAATAAGTAAATAAAAGTAAAACTAAAGGAGATGAGTGCTAGCAAAAGTAACTGCAATGCAGTTGCAAATACTTGCTTTTTTATTTTTACTTTAGCCATCCAGCCATCCATCCAGCCTGTCACAATCCCTTTTCCCATTTTCACACATGGGGTTGAGGTGTCACTTCAACAGTGACAATCATCTTGAGACAAGGTTTACACTGTTGGATGGCTAGCCCTGCCAGTGTAGATCATCCATACCACTCACTCACACCTATGGGCAATTTTGGAGTGTCCAATCCACCTACTGCATGTCTTTGGAATGTGGGAGGAAACCGAAGCACCCAGGGAAACCCACACAACCACAGAGAGAATATGTAGACTCCGCACAGAAGGCACCCCAGCTGAAAATCAAACCAGAGAACCTGTTGCTGTGAAGCAACAACACTAATTGCTGCACCACCGTGGCCACCCTTAAGTCACATCTTAAAAAGCCACTTTTAGCTAGCAAGGAAAAATAAAACAAAAGTAATGCAGTTTCATGGTTGTGAGGTAGTGTTAAGTGTGTGTGTGTATGTGTGTGTTTGTGTGTGGGTGTGGATGTGAGAGAGAGAGAAAAATCCGTTTCCCTAATTACTTAAAAAGTTAATATAACATGATGTTCTTCATGTTTCACTGTTGCAATCATCACATTTGGGTTATCTGCCTGCAGGTAGCCCTCAGCCAGCCTGAATACCAGAGTCTTGGGATTTCTGCATCGGTTGCTGTCGCTTCTTCCATGACGTCAGGTCATCAGGGGTATAAAATATGCAGCCGACACCATTACATCAGTCTTTCTTGCCATGCAGTGCCAGAAGCAGTTCACAAGTGCCGGTCAGCCAACTCCTGAAATTTTCATTTTTCGAGTTTCAGACCTGAAGTCTTCTAAAAGATAAGAACCCTGTTGGGGATCCCTTTTCTTGCTCTAACCGATGTCAGAAAAAATTAGTAATTGTCTTGCCTATGGAAAGCAAATACCTCACAGAGATTTTCATTCTTACTGCGTCACCTGTTTAGGCCCAGACCACAACATCCCTCGCTGTCAGTTTTGTGCCTTGTTCAGCGCCCAAACTATTCATCGGGCTATTTTTGTAGCTAAATTATTTCACTCTCAAGCTTCATACTCCAAAATGTCTTTGGTAAGCCATCTGACTACTGATCTTCCTAAAAAACGAAAGGATAAAGACAGAGACAGACCGCATAGGTCCAAGGCCGCCGACAACGCTACCGTTAAGCTAGTCGCCAGTCCACTGGTACTCAGTGAGGCGCTTTTGCAGCCCCTGATACCCACTTCTACAGATTCGCAGGCCTCTACTGAGACCCATTCAGAGTCATATGATGCTTTTTCGACTATGGAACCTGCAGATGTCTTTACCTTGGATGGGTCCAGAGGATCTGTGCAGGTACCAGCTTCTGAGGGTGTTTTCAGGCCTTCCAATCTTTATATTAAACCGACGACTTCCTTTCAAACCAAAAATGCTGAATTTCTCAGGCCTAAAGCTCACACTACGCCTAGGAAACTGACAACCAAAGCACATTCCAAGGCCCACATGCCACAAAAACAAATTATTAGAATGGCTGAGGACCTCATTACTTTAATTAGGGGAAGTTAGCCTTCCCCCTCAAAAAGACCCAGAACTGACTTTCCTTCTGATTCTTCTGATTAGGAATTTGATTACTCTGATCCTTCTGATTTCCAGGACATACCCTTATCTACCAATGAGGATTCTGATGCAGAGGATTCCATTCCCTCTGCTTCCCCACCAGAAGATTTTTCCTTTGGTGAAACCCTGCACACCCTTAGAGAACATTTCTGCTGGGAGAGCCAGGACTACTCCCAGTTCAAAAAGAGACTCAGGGAATTTTTAAGCTTGCCTCAGCACAGGCCTCTAGCTATCCCTCCTGTTCTGGAAATTGTAGATGTCTTCCTGGAATCCTGGTATCCCTGATACCTTGCCTCCAGCTCTCAGGAAACCTGACAGGTACTATAGAGTGCCTGACTCCCACAAATTCCATTTTAGGAATCCTACTGCAGATCCAGAGACCATTTCCCAGAGACCTAAAGGCATTAAGGCTGTGACTGCCAAAAATCCTGCCCCTTCAGACAGGGATTCCAGGGCATTAGACAATTGGGGAAAACAGGTGTACACCTCTGCTACACTTGCCATTAGGGCTTTAAATTGCCAGTTTCATATGTTAAAGTATAAGCAGCATATTATGGAGCTAATTAAAAAAAAATATTGTTGATTCCTAATTGTGCAGAACACAAAGATTTACAAGAGTTATTGCATTCTGCTAACCAAGTTGGTAAACATACTTATGCAATGTGGTTTTGATGCTTTAGAAGCATCTTGCAGGGCTGCTGTCATTGGGTCTGTTCTTAGAAGACATGTTTGGCTTAAGGAACAAAATTTGCTAGATCATGTCAAAGCAAATTTACTGGATGCACCATTAAATCAAGAGTGTCTACTTGGTAATAAAGCAGAAGAAGTCCTCAAAAGAATGGAGGAGAAAGCTAAATCTATGCAAACAGTTAAGGATTTCTTACAAGTACAGCCACCTAGATTCGCTAGGCATTGGCCTTCAAAAAACTGATCTTTTCCAATCCCTTCCAGGCCTTCTCAGTCCAAACCCAGGGGCATCAGACCACCAAGACTTCAGTCTCAGGCTATGCACAGATCCAAGCAATGGAGTGCTCCCATGTCCAAAACAGGGAGTAGTAAGCCTCCATCCTTTGGTAAAAATGCACAGTGACTTATCCTTAACTCTTCCAAGCCTTACCCAAGTACTTGCACCTTTAGGAGGAAAACTTGCACTGCATGCCAAAAATTGGCAATACATTACCCAAGACAAATGGGTCTTAAACACTGTTTCCCAGGGATATAGATTCCAGTTCCACTCACTCCCATCCATAAGCGGATGGCCAGACCTCCCACCAAACCAGTGGGCAGAGGCCCAAAAGCAAGTACTTTCTCTTCTCACTGTCAAGGCTATTCAACCTGTCCCAGCAGAACAAAGGGGACAAGGTTTATACTCCAGACTGTTTCTGGTCCCCAGAAAAGAAAACTCTTGGCGTCCTGTCCTGGATCTGTCTATTCTCAATACCTTTTTGGTGGTTCCAAAATTCAAAATGTTAACTCTCCAACAGCTGCTTCCTATGCTAGCCAAGGACTCCTGGCTAGCAACCCTAGATTTAAAAGAAGCTTACCCGCACATCCCCATAAGATAATCTTACAGGAAATACCTACATTTCAGAGCAGGCTCTATGCACTATCAGTTCTCTGCACTTCCCTTTGGCTTATCTACTGCACCCAGGGTATTCACAAAATGCCTAGCTCCAGCCATTGCATATTGCAGGCAGAGAGGAATTCAAATTTACCCATACATGGACAATTGCCTGATTCAGGCAGACAGTCAGAAATTGCAACTTCAGCACCTGGCATTTGTAAAGAGACTTCATACTTCACTGGGGTACACCATCAACGAAAAGAAATCACAACTGGTACCCAGCCAACAGATTGTATTCCTGGGAGCAAGCTTGAACACAACTTCCCAGATGGCATTCCTAACTCCAGAAAAACTAATTTATTTAACAAACTATTTCAATCTACTGGCCACCAAAACCCGGCTATCTGCAAGAAAAATACTGCAAGCCCTAGGGTTCATGGCTTCTTGCATTCTATTACTTCCATATGCAAGACTGCATATGAGGAAACTTCAATGGTACCTAAAAAGTCTCTGGTGTCAATATTCTCAGGACCTGGAAACAACAATGATTCCTATCATTCCTTGCCCAAGTACAGAGTTCCTTTGGTGGGCAGAGGCCTGCAACCACAACAAGGGACTCCCTTTCATTCTACCCCCTGCCACCCAAACCCTAACAAGAGACACATCAGACTATGCATGGGAGGCTCACATGACAGGGCAGTGCATTCAGGGCAAATGGAACCCAAAGCAAATGCACCTGCATATCAATCAAAAAGAAATGTTAGCTGTGCAGAATG
The DNA here is from genome assembly GCF_019279795.1 of Protopterus annectens. Taxonomy (NCBI): domain Eukaryota; kingdom Metazoa; phylum Chordata; order Ceratodontiformes; family Protopteridae; genus Protopterus; species Protopterus annectens. The sequence goes on from NC_056738.1 coordinate 354,826,808, forward strand.
CTCTGACAGCCTTCAAGGGCCTTATTCTTCCAGGACAACTATTGGTAAAGACAGACAACACCACAGTTATGTGGTTCATTAACAAGCAGGGGGAAACCCATTCCTACCCACTCTGCAGACTAGCCATGGCTCTGTGGAACACAGCCTCGAGAAATCGAGTACAATTACAAGCTCAATTCCTGCCAGGCAAACTAAATTCACTGGCAGACGACTTAAGCAGAAATCTCATGGATCAACATGAGTGGAAACTAGATCCCAAAAATATTCAAGCTTTTGAGGAACAGGTGGGGGACACCAGAGGTGGACCTTTTTGCTTCCCCTCAGAACTATAAATTGAGTAAATTTTGCACCAGAACTCCCCACAGCCAAGCTTGGAAAGTGGATGCCCTGTCCTTCACCCAGGAAAACCTCTCAGTCTATGCCTTTCCCCCTCTGCAGTTCCTCTCAAAGGTTCTACTAAAAATCAAACAGAACAAGCCAAGGACAATCCTGATTGTGCCAGACTGGCCATGCCAGCACTGGTACCCTCTTTTGCACAGTCTGACAGTGCTACAACCATAGCACTTGCCTCAGACACCTTCTCTGCTGTCCCAGCAGACAAGCCAGATTCTGCACCCTCAGCTACAGACCCTGAACCTTGCAGACTGGGTAATCCCCTGAATTCAACACCAGAAAACCTCAGTAAGTAGGTGCTGGATGTCATTCTTGAGGCAACAAGGCCTAGTACTAGAAAATCCTATTCGTAAAAATGGAAAAGATATTGATCCTGGAGCCAGTCTCAGGGAATGGGCACAACTGTGCCCAGCTTACTTCATATACTAGATTACTTAACATAAATGCTCCACAAAGGCCTATCCTTCTCTTCAATTAAGATCCATGCCTCTGCCGTCTCAGTTCATTATAATAATGAGCCACCCCTCTTCTCTCATCCTCTGGTAAAACAGTTCCTGAGAGGAGCCAAAAATTTAAGACCCCCCAGAAGAGCTCCATTCCAGTCTGGGACCTTAACTTTGTATTAGAAAAGCTCACACTTCTGCCCTTTGAACCTGTGGCCACAGCAGAGTTAAAATTCCTTTCATGGAAAACAGCTTTACTTCTAGCCATCACTTCAGCAAGAAGAGTGTCTGAATTGCAGGCCCTTATGGCAGTAGATCCTTTCATTATCTTCCATGCAGACAGGGTTTCCCTCAGGACTAACCCATCTTTTATGCCTAAGGTGGTGTCTAGTGTGGCTCTAAACCAGTCCATTCATTTGCCAACCTTTTTTCCTAATCCTCAGAGTAAAGGGGAAAGGATCCTGCATTCCCTGGACGTGACAAGCAGCTTAGGTTCTATCTGAACAGGACTAAGCCTCTCAAAAAATCTGACCAGCCACTAGTCAGCTTTGCTGCAGGGGCAGAGGGCAAGGCCATTTCAAAGCAAACCATTTCTAAATGGATAGCACATTGCATCCATTTCTGCTGCAAGCACCATGGGAAACCTACCCCACAGGGGATCAGAACTCATTCCACTAGGGCTACATCTACCTCTACAGCATTTCTCAGGGGAGTCCCTACTAGGGGCATCCTAGAAGCTGCAACTCGGAGCTCTGTACACACTTTTACCAAGCACTACCACTTGCCTATATTTTCTAAATCCAGGGCTGGATTTGCCACAGCAGTCTTGCAGGGCCTGATTGCCAGCCCTAATGCTTCATAACTACCTCCACCCTTTTTAGCTTTGGGAATCAACCCCAAATGTGATGACTGCAACAGTGAAACACAAAGAACATAGTACAGTTGTGTACACTTACCATAAATGTTGATGTTCGAGTGTATTCACTGTTGCAGTCCTGGTTACCCTCCCTCCAGCCCCCTGACTTCTCTTGATTTCTAGCCTATCTTTTTTGTCTGGCATATCTTATATCATTGGTATTTGTTTTTTGCTGGCGGTATTACATACCATGTAATTGCTTCCTATTTTGGGGGCACCTGACATCTGGGGCAAGAAAAACTGATGTAATGGTGTCGGCTGCATGTTTTATACCCTTGACGACCAGACGTCATGGAAGAAGCGACAGCATCCGATGCAGAAATCCCAAGAATCTGGTATTCAGGCCGGCTAAGGGCTACCTGCAAGCAGATAACCCAAATGTGATGACTGCAACAGTGAATACACTTGAACATCTACATTTATGGTAAGTGTACACAACTGTATTTTCTGCATGAACATGCTTTTTTTTCAGCAGTAAGAACCACAAAATAATAACGGACAGCTTTATTGACTAGTTGTAGGCATTTTTAAGGGAAAGAGCAAAAATATGAAGCAAAATACAAGATCAGAGGCAACTGAGAAGCAGGGGATGCATTGCTTTTCACTGTTTGTGTAATTTCATTCATTTGATCACATTAAGACATCTGAGATATAGACAGTTAAAAAAGTTACTGTGTGTGTGTGTGTGTGTGTGTGTGTGTGTGTGTGTGTGTGTGTGTGTGTGTGTGTGTGTGTGTGTACAATAAATACTTACATAATGTATGTATGTAAATTCTGGATGTAAAATATGTCCTCCAGCAGTAATTAAATATCTTTCAGCATCTATTAAACATTAGCTAGATGTGCTATTAAAAAAAAAAAAAAAACATAAAAAAGTATATATTAATAATAAAGCAATTTACAAACTGATTTAACAGATAAGCCCATTAGCAAAGTTCCATAATGCCCTTCAGGGTGGGTATTATAGGGAAAATGATGGACCTTCAAGGGGTGGAAAGGCCAAGTGCTGAATCCCTTACATGGTCCATTATTTTCTCTGTAACAACCACCATGTTCAGCATTATTGCTTGCATAAAGTACACCAATAATATGGTGTTGTTGCAGAACCAATGGCATCTTTACAAGAATTAGAAGAACCAGCACCTTGCATGTCAATCTGTGTTGACAGTGTTTGTCTTGACACTGTTGTTTTTGAGAACTTCAGATTGTCCAGTTTCCTTTCTGCTTGGTTCTTAAAAGTTTAGAACAACTTTAGCCATGGAATGGTTATACAGAAAGAGTGGGAGGCAGAGCTGGATTCTGGTCATATGGAGCCCTAGCCAGGGTAATAGATCAGGAGCCCCCTCCTCTGCACCCATTCCAGTGTGCCATTACTTTTCTCTCACTCTCCCCAGTTACCATAAACACTTCAAATCTGTCAATGTGCATACTATTTTTTCTTTATATCTACAATGATTACAGATATTTAGATTTATTTTAAAACTTTCATTTCAACTTTTATAGTACAAACATTAGCAGCCATTTGCTAAACAAAACAATACAGTCTCACAATGAAAACAGACATAGCATGAGCAACACTAAATGTCTCTGCCCTTGATACTCACATTCATTGAAATTGCATTGAAATCCACATTCACAGAAAGTGCATCTTGCCAGTGGCAAATTAAATGAACTTTTGGGCTGTTTTCAAACCATGGGCCCCCTGCACACATTTTTAGGACCATACATAAAAACATTTGTTTTTTGATTTACCTTTGCAATTGTATTAAATTGTATTCCTTGTTTAATACAGCACCACTTGTTAAGAGTGTGTTTGAAATTTGTAGTTTTGAACATTTTCCAGTAAGCAGTGAAACAAAACATATGTACCAATAAGACAAAACTACCTATTTCAGAACATTTTAACCACAAAAGGCCACTCAAACTGTTATTATAATCTACAAATAGTCAATACACACAGTCAATGCATAAGTAAAAGTCATCTGAATAATTTCATATTAAAAAGTACTTTAACTAATGAAGAGGTTGTTGCTGATAAACAACTTTGCATTTCGGTACTTCATTGAAAAATTCAGTGCCTGCTGCCCTTCAAGAATAAATCACAAATGTTGCATTACAAAAAATGGTGTGCTGGTAATATGCATTTGGGAATGGCTAGCAAACTGTCAACAGGTTTATAGTTATTAGGCATCTCATCCAAAGGATGCAGGAGTACAGTACCCTGTCCCTATGCTGCACAGTAGTGTTATCAGTCAGTCTACTTGGTGTAGGATGAGAACCCACAACCTTCTACACCAAAAGGAAATGTGCTACCTGTTGTATCATTGACACTGAATAACGCAATTATGACATTCCGTGGCTGACATTGACAGACTGTAATCCTCAGTGATTTACAAAAAAAAAAAAAACAAACAAAAAGAAATAAAATTAAAGGTGATAGTTGGTCTGGAGGTTTAAGGCACATGCTTGCCAATAATTAAGGTTCTGGGTTTGACTCTGAGCAAAGTCACTTAACTAGACAGTGCCCCTAACTGGGACATTGTATATACACACACAGTGGAATGTCTGTGATCAGGCTTGACTGCTCTGCACTCACTAGAATGGAACAGCTGAGGTTTCTGGGGCTTGCTGTGTTACACAAGTCACCCATGAGGTCTTAATGCTGGTTTTGTTTTACTTCTTTCTTTACAGGAGATTTTTAAAAACTTTTTTATAATGAAGCTGGGCCCCCAGTAGCTAACATAAGCCCTCCAACACTGGCTCTATGCAGCTGTCTAGGTTGCCTAGTACTGGATCCGGCTTTGGGGGGGGGGCACAGCCTAACTTGTAACACAGTATGGAGATCACCCACACAGCCTCCTGCAAAAAAAATTGCTCTGTGGTTGTTTTATATGGTTTTGTACCACAATTTGTTCAGTTGATGATTTTGTTGCTGTTACATATTTCAGTTATGATGTTTTGCCCCCTATTTGCTAACATTTGTCAACATATTTGTATTGAATAGAGATCATCACTAAATATGCTGATCATTTTATAATCAAACCCTTGCATGTGTGAAGTACTTCAGCTGTTATCTAAGTTTTATGCATGATCTGACAATTGGGTTACTTATTTGAGATGGCACTTTATTACACTTATTCCAGTTTATAAAAAGAACTACCCCTTCATGGAAATGGAAGCACCACTAAATGAGATTTTATATAGTCCTTCCAAACAACAGCTGTAACAAAACACTTTTAAAAGCTAATCTTTTCAGGTCAATATACTGATAAAAGTAACTTTAAAGAATGCTTGTGTTTTTACTACATATTAACTGGCTGTTTTTGTTTGTCTGTTTCAGGTGGTGGGAAGCTCTCTTCTTTTTGTGCATGACAAGAAAGGAAGAGCAAATATATGGATGATTGATTTTGGAAAAACAGTGCCTGTACCTAATGAGCAAATATTGCAACATGATATTTTCTGGGAAGAAGGAAATCGAGAAGATGGGTATCTAATAGGACTGAGAAATCTGATGGAGGCTATAGAAGACACAATAAAGAGACTGACACCTCTCGAGGAAGAAGTAACTGAAGCCCCATGACAGACTAATTTTGCATTTGGGGTGGGCAGTGGACTGTGGCCCAAAACACAGATCTGTATATAATATATTTTATTATGATTCTTAGAGTCACATTTTACTGGATCTTATACCAGACCGTCAGGGCTTTCTTTTGGTCATACTTCTTTATCTCTTTTTTTCTTTTATTATTTAATTAAACAATGTTTTAAAATCATCATACTGCAACTGCATTTTGTAGAAGTCTCTAAAATAATTCTAATGTCACTAGATAATTCATTCATATCATTAGCAAATGACTCTCCATCTTTACATCAGAATAATATAATTCAGAATCACACATTAGTTTCTTTCTACCTAGTTTTTGTAGGTTTTCTTGTAGCACTACATCTAAAATGGTGATACAAACATATAGTACGGGACTGCGTCTTCCAGAGTTGCCATTATTATTAAGGTCCATATAAGAGATCAAATGTAAAATAAATCTTAGTAGAAAAAAAAAGCAAGATGTCTTCAGAGATGTGTATGTTACAGCTTTGTAATTCTGTTGTTACACTAGTTTGCATCTGTTTGCGTAAAAAAACAATCTCTTCAGCGCTTGCAAAACATGATGATCGTTTTGTTATAACAATTTCTGGTTTTTGTGCAACAGTTGTATCAGGATGTCATTCTGCTGTTCAGAGCAGTCAAAGGATACAACAAAACAGATTTTTTTTCTTTTAGGAAGAGTTTGTATAGTGCAGTACTGAGCACCATCAGTACAAGGGAAACAGGTGGAGTCTTGTCATTTACAATGCCTTTGAAAAGCTTTAGTCTCAAGTATTGTACCTCACATACCCAAATGTGTATCTCATCTGTTAATGGTAGCTTTCTGATTTTTCATTTATATGTGCGTGTTCACACACACACACACACACACACATTATATATATATATATATATATATATATATAGATCTAATTCATATGACTGAAAACTCAATATACTGAATTTAATTTTACTGAGACCACAATGCCTAATTTTCAAAATACCTAATTTTCAAAATACTGAAAACTCATTTGACTGAGTCTCATTATACTGAAAACTTACAATGCTGAATTTCAAAATACTGAATTTTAAGCCATAGATACGCACACTTACAACACCAATGACTAACTCTTTCCAAGGCTTAAAAACTACTCACCCTCTTAACAGAAACCGGACAATATAAAACCAAGCTAGGTGTGTGTGTGTGTGGGGGGGGGGCTATACTCCCCCCTAACTGTAGATATACTAACTCCAGGATTGCACTACAATAGGAAAAAGGGCATATACCTTTTACCTACCTTACATTACTGTAGACATGTCCACTACTCCTGGGAGCGCACGAAACGTCCGCCATATTACTTTACATACTCACCATAAAGATGTAAAGAGAGATACCCACATTTAGAAACACTACAACACTACTTTCTATGCTACTATCAGTATTCTGACAGTCGGCACTTTAAGTTGCAGTAATGTTTTTTATCACAAGCAAGTCACAGGTGAAGGGAAACACACATTACATATATGGCTTAAAATTCAGTATTTTGAAATTCAGCACTGTAAGCTTTCAGTATAATGAGACTCAGTCATATGAGTTTCTAGTATTTTGAAAATTAGATATTGTGGTGTCAGTCAAATGAAATTCAGTATTTTAAGTTTTCAGTCATGTGAAGTAGATATATATATATATATATATATATATATATATATATATATATACACATGTTATTTGATCTAAAAGACAGAATATCTAAACTGAAAACTGGTCAACGTCATCTAACCTAGAGTACATTTAAAAATAAATAAATAATTAACAGAAAAAAAATAAAAATATATATATATATATTTTTTTTGTAGGGGAGCAAGATCTCCTACACCCCCTAAGTTATATGTAACAACTCCACAATCACACTACAGTAAAAGAAAGGGAAAAAATCCTGGAAGTGCACTACCACCTTGCTCAGTCCAATACAGTGTGATAAAGTAAACTGGAATATTACTTATAGATATTTATGGAAAGTCATATCAGTGATGGAAAAATTATAAACTTTCCCTATTATCAGAGTTAAATCTGGTAAAATGTACTGAAGAATGTCATCAGATCAAATGGGATTAGAACACATTTATTTAACCATTTATCAAATGTCAAAAGTTTTGTAAAGTCATCATGAGCTCTCTTGCAGTTCTGTTGGCGACTCATTATGTTTCAGACATGAACAAAACCTACAGGAATTGTGCCGTAATTGTGATATGATATGTTTATAGAGGTTCGAGATCAGGGTGGGACACTAATACCATGCTCCCCAACACTATATAGTCTATACCAGATATGGTGACATGATCAGAATTTTAGATTTCATTGTTAGAAACATGTCTGAAAAATGTACTGTCCTTTCTTAAAATGTCTAAATGAATTCAGAATTTAAACCCGTGTTTTCCTCTAAGAAATAATATATTTTTCTACACAAAAAAAATTTACAAATTTTTAATGTAGTATCTCAAAAAACATACAAGACAAGTCTATAATTAAACTACTAAAGTACAAAGCAGTCACATACTGCAAACTGCAGTCATAGAATTGTCTCCAAATGTGTTTTATGTCATATGTTATACTATAAGAGCACAGTATGAGTGAGCAGTGTTTTCCCTTGATGATGTTTTGCTTTTCCCCATGGGAGTGCAACTATAGAGGTAGTATATTTACATAAGGAGAGGCTCGGGATTTGCAGGAGGGCATGCCTCCTTTAAAAATTAAAAATTTTTGTTATATGTGTGTGTGTATATATATATATATATATATATATATATATATATATATATATATATATATGTATATATATATATATATATATATATATATATATATATATATATATATATATATATATATATAAATATATATATATATGGCAATCTAACATAGATCCATATATGGATCCCTATCGGAGTTTCAAAGCTTTCATATTCATATGGTTGGGACCATGTGATTGAAGTTTTGAACATTTTGTAAGGAGATCATGGTACAGTGTGGAATGGGAAATTTACTCTTTACTGCAATGTAGTCCTCTAGTGGTGGGGTTGCCTTTTCTGTAATCAGTATGTAGTAAGCATTCATTTCGGAGGCCATGTTTCAGTGAACTATGAACTAAATTATGTGCAGCTGACAACACACAAACTGATGAAATGAGTTCAACTAAGTTGTTCCTAACCTCTTTTCCTTGTTACTCTACTACATGGCAGCTATGCAAAATATTTGCAACCATGGGTAGTTGGGCATTATATATTACAAAGTTGTTCTCATGTATGAAAAATAACTAAATATGGTGCAAGCATGCACACACATGCATTTAACAATAATCAGTGTGGTGCAAGTATGCACACACATGCATTTAACAAAAATCAGTGTGGTGCATGCATGCACATACATGCATTTAACAAAAATCAGTGTGGAGCAAGCATGCACACACCTGCATTTAACAAAAATCAGTGTGGTGCAAGCATGCACACACATGCATTTAACAAAAATCAGTGTGGTGCAAGCATGCACACACATGCATTTAACAAAAATCAGCGTGGTGCAAGCATGCACACACATGCATTTAACAAAAATCAACGTGGTGCAAGCATGCACACACATGCATTTAACAAAAATCAGCACTGTTTGCTTATAACTGCTCTGGCAGATTAAAAAAAACAAAAGCAGTGTGCGGCAATAACACTTCTCATCTTTTATGACATGGCTCTTCTATTCTTTAACAACAAAACATTTTTGATACACTTCATTAAACCATTTTTATTAGGCACCTATAAATCATATTTGGTATATGTGCATATTTCTACATATTAAGCTAATATGTGAATAAGATTCATGTTTTACTACTGTGCATCTTTAAATGTTCTGTAGCATTCTTTGGTCTTTTTATGTATGACATACATAATCACGCTAGTAACCTGCTAATTATTTTCTAAATATTTTTTCACCTTTATCTGCTATCACCTCAGAATTAAAATTTTGTGGCAGTGTGAGAGGCATTGTAAGTTATAACTAAACAATCTCACTGTACGTTATATTTGAATATATTATATATACTTGGTCATGTAAAGTGTTAGTTCATTTTGATCTTTAGAAAAATGGATATGATGTGGCTGTAGGATAAAGCTGAAATGCTCTAGGCCATAGTGGTTAAGTTGGTAGAATGCCAAATCTGAGTTAATAATGAGTTGTGTTCACAGATTTAATATGTGTTGTGTAAAAATGGCATATGACGGCCATATATAATTCATAAGCATCCCTTACAGTAAGAGAATGTCTGCATATACTCTACTGTGTACCTGGAATATTAGGCAGTTATTTATCTGGATCAGGTCAGGTACAGAGCAGACATGCAAATTAATGTGGCCACCATGGTATACAATAAGATGAATGATGGCTTCTGCCCAAAAGGGGTCCTCTAGGGGCATAGAACTGTGGATGGGCCACAACTAAAGCTAATATGAACTGACCATTGACACTAGAAATTTGTCATGTTGCCCCGTCATAACATAGCTAAGCTATCATTCAAACTGTAGCCCAAATATGTGGAAAAATAGAAGTATCTCCCTTACACAGTCTTTGTGTCCAGGCTGTACCACATCATGGACAAAAATTACCATTACACCTTAGTTCACCAACAGTGATTCCATGGTCAAGCTGCCAAACACATTCCTCAATGCAGTGTATCCTGTTACTGTAATGTTTTACATTGCAGTTCTGCTTTGCTTCTGTGACCAGTGAACAAATCAATATAATGAATCAGTCCTGTCAATGTATATGGACCAGATCATAATACATTCTTGTTTATTGCAGTACATGTAGCACACTGTTTTCAGCACATAAGAAATGCAGTAACAGAAGAATGTAAAAGGCACCATACATAACTTTCTGAATGGCATTACATCATAAAGGTTGTTTTCAGACTGGTAATATAAAATAATATACTTTTTGCATACAGATTCCTACAGCCAGGGACCCACCAGACAACACTTAAGTGTCTCCATATAATGGCAGTGTGTGGGCTATGTCTATGGCACATCTTTTTTGGGTCCACTTGTGCACAGTCCTACCCATGGGTGAATCATGTTTATGAACTGCAGTACTTTCAGACCATTTCCTATAACCCTGTGAAAATCCCATGTAAGGGACTACACACTATGGGTCCAGTTCCAAAAGACTTGCTCTCAGTGTAAGTGACCACTCACACTGACAGCAGGTCTTTTCGAATCTGGCCCCCAGTGTAAGCCCATTTATAGATGACCTTACATTGAAGAAGGTCACTTACGTAGAGCAAGTCTTTCAGAATCAGGACAGCCTTACACTGAGGGCAACAATTTTGGAATCTGTCCTTTTATTTATGAATGTGGTGGCCCATTATCTAAAAATAAATAATTTATTTGTACATGGTTGTTGCTGGATTGATGTGATAGCACCACTGTAGTATTATAACATATTAAGTAATTACAACGCAATTCTACTGAAATTGTAAAATTCAGTGCTTAAGTTATTACCATTACTAATTCAACTTGTCACCTAGATTTATGTGCATATAATAATAACAATGGGAACAATTTAAAAACCTGGATAAAGGCAACAATGTACTTGCAGTAACAAATGTTCTTAACATTTTTCAGATGTAGTTCTTTTGTCAAAAATCAATATTCTTCTTTCCTCGTTAGCATTGTACACAGACAATTTTGGTATTAAGTACAATAGTTTGCAGGTTATTACTATTTCATAATTTGTCTACAAACCAAAGAACAGACAATTAGTCTTTCAGTACCAAATTTAGAACTATGTTCTAATAATATTACATATAGTAGACAAAATCTCTACATTGTTAATTACAGAAAAAAGTGAATTATTTCAAAATGTCTTGTATACTTGCAATTTAAGATCAATTTTATGTCTTTTCTAACATTTCCCCAATTTATACATATCTGATAAAGTAAGCATGACATCTCTAGAAATTGCAAGACTTATTTTTGATGTCCTTTTTAAAACATCAATATCAAATGATATTTGAAGCAATGCTCTTTTAAGTTGCCTGCATGTACATCTGCTTATATTAGTCACATCAGAAGGAAAAATGTTTATTCTGCTATAGAAAAGTGTTTACTTTGATAGCCAACACTATTTTAAACCATGGTTACTTTTTTTACAGACTGTTATATGGACATAGTTTCAAACACTGATACTGATGTAGCCATCAGAAAGATTTCATTTTAAAATTAAGTAAAAGCATCCGAATGTTTCCAGAAATAAGCACCTTAAACAGCACATCATCTGAGTTGTTAACTTGAGCTCATGTTTTAACAAAAAGTGGTATTTGCCTAAATGGAAGAAGTTTGAAGACTGAAGCTGAAAAAATATATCAGAATTTGGTTGGAAGAAAAGAAAAAGTGATTTATAGCAGTTCCAGAAGCATAGCTGATATATCTAATACGTGTTTACTAAGTCTGCAAGTCATGTGATACGTATAGCCTTAATGTTAAGTCATTATAAGACTGTATAGGTGGGTGACTCTTATCCTCCCAGTCCACCCAATTTTTATATTTGTATCTTGTGGACATTTTATAATCAAAGTGGGAGTAAATACAGTAGGTTGGTGTAAACATATCCCAGTATTTAAAAGATAAGTAGTATATGCCAGTCATACCAAGTGCATGTGATTTCCTTTTACTGGCTCTTAAAAGAATATTATGGTAACTGAAATGTTGGAACCAGCATTCAACAAATACTGAAATATGGAGACTGAATGGCTGAAAAAATGGGCTTGCATATATCAAGTCCAAGATGGCATTTTCTTGGAAAATTGCATTTTCTCCAAGGTATGGCAATGTCAGAGTTGTCATATATAATTTTGGGGGGGGGGGGTATAAAGGAGAAGAGTGATGTTCAAAATTTGCTCTTCTGTATTTTCGTTTGTTTTTTATTGTGTCGACACTTGGCGTTACGAGTGCCAACATGTCACTAGAAAGCCAAATATTACTGTAAAACAGTTAACATTTTTGCCACCTAACTTTCGTACTTTTTTATTTTTGTTTTAATGCCTTTAAACGTATGCCAATTGACCAAGCATAACCAAACACTTAGAGAAGGTTAGCTTTCAGTCATATTGTGTGGTGCATTTTACTTCTGCATATATACATTAACAATTTACACGTCATACATATATACAGATTGTTCTGTTTTTCAGAAGCAGTAGTGATGTACTCATTTTCATACCATTTTAAGGGAAATACAAGCTGTACTCATATCAATCAATATACATCATTCACTTGTGTATATTGTTGCAATAATTTTACGTAAAAATGTAGGGTTTTTTAGTGTGTATTGTAAATTATTTGTAGTCAAAGAGTTGAGAAGCATGTAAAAATACAATGAAAATGTATATACTTTATTCTCAGGCAATGTGATTAAAAACTTGAAGAGTTCACTGTTTTATTTTATTTTAAAAGAAGAAAGAAAATATGCATTTGGTGACTATACTTTTAATTCTAGAAATGTGAACATGTCAATGTCAATTCCTCTGTGTAGTTATTGTTTAATGTTACCACTATACTTGCCTTCTTTTGAAAATGTATTCAGCTATACCATTGTAATCTTAAAGGTTGAATGAATGTAAATACAAAAAAATGGGAAATAAACACTTTGTTCAAAGCTTATTCATTTCTTAATTTTCTGATATCCATTATGTATTGTGCAGGATCATAGACCAGGTTATTCATTCTGTCATTTCTGATATCCACTTTGTTTTGCATATGGTCACAGGGGAGATGGAGTCTGTACCTGTAATCTATGAATGTAGGGCAGAGTATCAGTCTTGAATGGGAAGCTAGTCCGTCACATGGCTTACTCATAGTTCTGAGTCCATCACATGATTTAATCATTGTTCTTATTATCTCAGTTTCCTATCAGTAACTGCACAGTGTTTGGCTTAATGAATATGCCATTCATCTTGTAGTATCAGTAGCTGGAGGAAAGTTGTATTCCTACCACTTTTGGGGACCTAATTCACAATATCAGTTGGATATACATCATTAAAATTTAAAACTACTGGAATTGAAGGAAAGAAGAATATTGTCTCTTAATTAAGTATAGGTGCCTGCTTTTGTATAATTTACTTTTTTAATATATTTAATTTACATATACAAGTGCACTGGCTACCAGAGTTATTTTCCTATTATAATCAGAGTCCTACAATAATTCTAAAGTACACTGCTTGCATATATGACAAGTATTCATTCCTCGGTTTAAACAGGACACAGAGAAATGGATAGATTGTATATAGTAATTGGTCTACGTGAGTCTGAAAATTAGACTTCAAGTCAATCCAATTTCATTTTTAAAACTTTTCTGCAGCAGCCCATTTCATTTAGGTATAGGATTATTATGGTTCTTTCCAAAGCAATAATCACCCTTTACACTGTCCATCTATGGAAAGTCTGAGTATAAAACAGTGAGTCTAGTATTTGAAATGTAGATTTGCTATTTGACATCATAATGTCTACATATTGGAACAACTCAATAGTGTGTTTTAAGAAAATACGTAGGATAATGGCTGCTGTGAGTAAGATTTCTATAACCAGGAAATGCAGTTAACAAATCACTCAGGTTACAGCTAATACCCCCCAGAGAAATGATTACTTACAGGTAGATATGCTGTGGATGCATGGTGCAAACACTCATCATGCATACTGTTTAAGATTTCCTTGGCATCTGATCCTTAGAGATGTGCAGTGGTCATTTGGTATTTTATTTTCTTCTCTCTCAGTCATTTGCATGTATAACTTAAATATCAGAGGTAGCCACTGTGCAGCATGAGCAGCATTAAGGAAGAAGGCTGTAATTGCAATGGTAATCCATCAGCTACTCACTAGGATGGCAATGGTGCTCAGAACTGACTGTAAATAGTGTAGTTATTTCAAGCCAGTCCATGGAAGTTTGTTTTGTAGTATCCCATCACATTCAATAAAATGACCGGGGGGTGTGGCTAGGATGCTGACAGGCTAACAACAAACTTCTGCTGCTCTGCTACTTTGTTTTTTTTATTTCTGACAGGAAATTATATTTCTAATATATCCTAACTTTTTAAGTGCCTATAACTATTTAAAGTCATCCTGAAGGAGATTATCAAAAAACTTTGGTATAACTCGTTATTTTCCTGTCAGGTTTTTATCTGGAAAGTTTCTTCACTTGTAATCATGAAATCAGTCACACAAAAACAAACTCACATGACTTATCCTTGGATAAAGGACTTCAGTCTGTTCTTACTACCATACAAGAACTTTCTCTGAAAATGGACAAAATGGACAACAAATTAGATAACTAAAGAAAAAATATCCAAAAACAGATGGAACAAATACATGAGACTGTAAAACAACAGAACAGAAGATGGCTTAAATGACATGAAAGGGAGATTATCCAAAGATGAAAATAATATTGAATTCCTACTGAAGCAAAATACACTACTATTACATAAAATAGATGGTCTGGAAAACAGGTCTAGGAGAAATAACATTCATATTTTTGGTTTGCCTGAAAAAATAGAAGGAGAAGGCATGGTAAACATTCAAATATCCTGGCTCCCTACATTTTTACATCTACCTGAAGCTGTGTCATTTGGTATAGAAAGAGTACACAGATCTTTTATTACCTCTTCTTCAAAAAATAATCCTTCACAGAGATCTACTATTGTTAGATTCTTTTCATCTCAGGACAAATAATTAATCTTAAAACGGCCTGGTCCAAATTTCCTATCAAGATAGAGGACAAAATAATAAATTACTCTTCAGTTGTGATGTCTCAGAGAAAATGTTTTTTACCTTTAATAAAAGAACTCAAGAAAAGACAGTTTAAAGTTCACTTGATATTTCCCGCCAGACTTAAAATATTTCTTCCTGTTGAAACCAAATCCTTTGAAGACTTGGAGACTGCTATGTCATTTTTGAAAACTAATACAATACTAAGACAAATTGCAGAAATGGATTGGAAAAACAGCACCGTGAAAAGACAAGGTGAGAGAAATGGATGGAAAATTAATGAAAACAAAAAGAAACTAAAGGAAAATAATTCTTAAGTTAATTTGCTTAATATTATTCAACTTCAATATATGAATTTATTTCTATTTTCTTACAATAACATTTACTCATTTCCTTTAAATAGTTTAAAAAAGAAAAGAAAGGAAACATGTATGCACTCTATATAAATAAGATTTATTTTTACTTTAACTTAATATTTAAAATCATTGGTTAATATGTAACTTCTTGTACTAATATATATATATATATATATATATATATATATATATATATATATATATATATATATGTGTGTTTGTGTGTGTGTAAATTTTAGTTAAGTAAACATATAATTATTAATTCTCTCATTAGTATTATTTTATTAATATTTTCTATACTTCCAAATTTCCTTTTACTTCTCCCTTTATAAAGTTGTCACATTAATTAATTTCTAATAAATAATTATAGAGTAATTTTAGTTAGCTTAACTTGTTCCCATTATATACAATACATGAGTGTCTAAGTTTCAAGTTTGAGATGCATGTCAGTTATGTATTTCTTGCTGTTTTGACTGGGGTCTAGGAATGTTAAATATATGTGATGTGTATCTCCCTTTGATCCTTTGTATGTTGGCATGATGGTTGGAGTAGTTGAATGGTGTTTGTCATGGTGTGTTTGGTTTTGGGAATTTGGATGTGGTGCTTCTGTTGTCTGGTCTTTTGGACTGCTCATTTTTTTTTTTTGTGGGTATTCTTGTTTTCCTGTCAGGGGATTTTGTGGTGAATCTGGTGCTTGTTAACTGTGACTTTTTTTTTCTTCTTCTCTCCTTTCTCTCGTATATTTTTTGCTTTGACTTTTTGTAGTGTGGTGTCACTTTGGTGAGAAGGAACTGGAAAGTAGATGTGAATGTTTTGGTTGCTTAATGATTTTTGTGAAAAAAAATGGCAGTTTGGACAACCTCATAGTGCCACTAACAACGGCTCTGTTAAATTCAAAGTATGATGAGCTAGTACACTTACTTTGATGCTTTGGAGTTTGTCCATTTTCTTTTTGTCTTGCTGGAACTTGGTGCAGTTTCCTGCTGAGGGATACAAGCCTTCTTGTATGTTTTATGGAAAAGAGGCTGTGCGAGAGATACTAGTTGTCACTCAGATAGAAGTGGGCAGCTGAGCCATTTAGTGTGAAAAGTCGAAGGGCAGGAGAACTGAACAGATTTAAAGGCTTTGTTCTATCTAATTTGTAAATGTAAATAAGAAGTTGAATGCTGCTGATATTATGGTAAGCGCAGTGACTCTTGATTAGAATTTGAGTGTTTTTTAAACCTTTGGGAAATACTTCATTGGCATGGTTCAGTTTTCTGCTTTGTCATTATTTTGGGTGATTATCCTTGACAGTGGAAACCTGGCTACCTCTTACAACTTTCTCCCCATTCTAGTTTATGCCACAAGTCCCCCAATGTTTCTGTATCTATCCGATTATTTGTGGTCCTGAATGGACTAAAATAAAGAGAAGGGAAAGAAGAGCTTTTTTCAGTCATATGCTTGGTGTAGATGTGTTTTTTCTTCTTTTCATGTTTCTGCCTTTCCTTCGGTGATGTGGGTTTTGCTTCCTATCTGTGTGCTTGGCGGTCCATCATTGACAGATGCTTGTCTAGTGTGTTTCCCAGAGGCTGCTTAGGAGGACAGAGATTGAGCTAATGATGCCTCAATGGATTTTTACTGTGTATCTAGAGCTGTTGCCACTCTTTCCGATTCGCAAGGCATGGTGTGTACCATGATATTCTGGGTTCGCCGTGCTGTAGTTTATCACTGGGAAGGGAAGTCAACATGTTTTTTTTTTTTTTTTTTTTTTTTGGTGATTGAACCACGCTGCCTATTCATGATTGGAGGCTCAGCATTGCAGTTTGTGTGCATGTTATGTTGCTGCTCACTCTGCTGCATCGATTAGCAGTCCTGTTGTCCTCTATACACTTTGTATTGTGCACCTTCTGACTGCTGGAGTCCCATACTGACTATTGTAGGCTCTTTGATTTTGTCTCTTGATGTTTCCCTTTTTCTTACCGAATTCAGCTTTTATTTTTCATTACATCATTCTGCATCTGCAGGCAGTGTTTCATCCTGTTCTCCTGGAGTGGAAGGATGGTGCTGGTGCATTGACTTCAAAACTCAATTAGATTGGAAGTAGGTAGATTAGATCAGCTCAGTGTGAGAGACTAAAGGGCAAGTAAAGTGAACCAATTTAAGGGCTTTGTTCTATTTGTATTATAAATGTAAATAAGGAGTAAAAGAATTAAATAAAAACTCCTTTACAATTTAAGGTTAAGCAAACTATTTGGTTGGCTGAAATATGACTGCTGTTACTTATTTGTTAATTCTTTGATGACATTTTGAGTCATCTGGATTCCCAAACTCTCTTACTGGAATTAAGAATTGAGGTTGCTACCATATTACATAACTAGTGGCAATGGCAGTTCATTATTTATGTGTGTATGTGTGTGTGTGTGTGTGTGTGTGTGTGTGTGTGTGTGTGTGTGTGTGTGTGTGTGTGTGTGTGTGTGTGTGTGTGTGTGTGTGTGTGTGTGTGTGTGTGTGTGTGTGCATGCGTGCGTGTGTGTGTGTATGTGTATGTGCATGTAGTGTGTGTGTGTGTGTGTGTGTATGTGCATGTTTGTGCATGTGTCTGCGTGTGTGTGTGTGTATGTGCATGTAGTGTGTGTGTGCGTGTGTGCATGTGTGTGTGCATGTAGTGTGTGCGTGTGTGTGCGCGCGTATGTTTGTGCATGTGTGTGTGTGTGTGTGTGTTTAGATGCTCTACTCCTTGACAATCATTTTTTGATTTGCTAAAATGATCACTTCAACTGTCAGTTTAAATTAATAGCTATATGCTGAAAGTCATGAATTAAAAGAAGATGGGTAAAATGTAACAGTTAAGAATGTACAGCATCATAAAGAAAGTATGAGTGTTGTGTTCTTGTTTTAATTCTGAAACCAGTGTCTATATATAATAATATGATTACAAATAAACATTCTGTACAGATTTACAAGTTTCAAATAAGACTGTGTAATCAGAAAAATTAAGGTACTCACTACAAACAATGTTAATATAAATTTACAGCAGTTCCCTGAGACCCCTTTAATTAAAGTATGCATTTGTTAGTTCTGTTTTTTTTTATGTGACAAACTCATATCCGTTTAATATGAGATAAATGTGATTTTTCTGTCAATTTTATTTCATTACTAAAAATTAGTTTGAATCATAATAATGCATAAACATAATAGTAAATACAAATGACATTTTGAGAAATGAAGAATTCTTATGACAATGTTTCTTTATTCACTGTACATAATGTTGCAAGAATAGAACATTTTTAATACTGAATTTAACATGTTACACCCGTTTTGCTTCTACCAACATTGTGTTTATGTGCAGTAAGCTCTGTTTTAATAATAATTTAGGTTGTTAAGCTTTCTTTTTAAATCACAAAATGATATTATTTGGAATTATGGTATATATTCATCATAGCTTCATGAAGGGAAAGAGGGAAAATATAAATTTATTTATTTTTTGCGAGATATTTTGTCATTTACTGGTGTCTACTATTGTTAATAATTAATATATAATTAATACTTTCAGGGTTGTTGGGTGTGTATTTATCAATAAGCAGTTCAAGACATATGAAAGTGGTTCATTGGTGATATATTTTCAGAATTATGAAGATATTATTTGTATTTTTTTTTACTTACAATATGACATACTTAAAGTATATTTCCATGAATATTAATGGGTTAAAAAATGGTTGCAAGGGGGTAGATTAAACAAATTTCTTAAGTTATTTAATTCCCAGATTAATTTTTTTTTTTTACAGGAAACACACTTGTTACAAGAAGATATTGACAGATTGAATACAAATATTAATAGAAAAAAGAGGAGTAACTATTTTACAGAAGAATTCTATGCCTACACCTAAAAGCCTAAGCACATACAATGATGATAACTGAATGTTTTGTTCAATAATCTAGAAAATAAATAAAAAAAATATATATATATATATATATATATATATATACACACACACACATACATATACACACACACTCGCACGCACGCGCGCACACACACACACACACACACACACACACACACACACACACAGACACACACACATTTTATCAATGTCTATTGGATCCCTGGAATAGGAGTTAACACTGTTAAGCATCAATTAGAACAGATTACTCAAAAGGCAGTATTACCAGTATTACACTGGTGAGAGATTTTAGCTGTATATATTACATGATGAAGATTCTAATACCATCAGTAAATGAAGTAAACATACTTCAGCAAAAGCATGAATAGAATTTATAGATTTACTTCAGATTAAAGATATTAATGAATTTACAGACTCAGAGTCATTTTTTTATCCATTTTTCACATAGACATTGATCACAATCAAGAATAGATAGAGTATATGTTTTGAATGGTTTAACTACTACACTAGGTAAAGTTAAAGTAGTCTCTTGTCCACTTTCAGACCACAATGCCATAACTTTTGAAATGGGTCTATATCCTTTTATCGAAAAACCCAATTATTGGATACTTTTTTGTCAAACCCTATCCATCAAACTCTTAATCCATCGAATGACCATTTAAGTGAAAATTTTCCCAGGGGAAAATATGGTTGGTAAACCAAGCAAGTGTCACAAAAATCAGAAATTTTAAAACCTGCCCCCCACACCCCCAACTAAATATATCAACTCCAAGATAGCGCTAGAGTGGGGAAAAGAGCAAATTCCTGATGATGGCCCACTGCTGGTTTTCTCTGGGAACATACAATATAAAAAAAGTTGGTACTACAAGTGCTCACACCAAACCAAGAAAAATAAAAGAGCACTGCGTTGCGAGTCCACAATCTTAGTTTAATATGAAAATAATAAAACAAACAGGTTAAGAGCTTTCATCAATAAGTATGACTTCTTCAGAACAAACTGCCGTTGTAAGTTTTACATTTAAATACAAGTTGCTGGTCTGCCATTGGTTCTAAACCAACCAATTCCATTTGTGGGAAGAGGACATACTAAAGTATACATGCAAGAATTAATTTCAATAAAATAAATAATTTCATCATAAATGACCATGTCCACATAACATAACCTTAAAATAGTACAAAATTAGCACAAAAACAGTTAGTTGAAACAAACATTATAGGCATTACTAGATTTGATTTGCCTTCTCTTTGAGAATTGGCATTATAGTAATATGCTCATTGAGCCCAGGTGGATAATCAGCAGCTAGTCTTAACTGCCACAATAGGGAGAGCTTACTTTAGAGAGCTAGTTATTGAGTATGTTCGAATCTAGGGGGTACCCAACCAATCTGTTAATTAGTATCATTTCAGAGGTAACATGCAAACGTGAGGAAGGGTATTTTTTTCCCCTTCTACCTGGCCATCACAACATTAACAACCCTAATAATAACGAAGAAGCTATTACTAACATTAGTTCAAATTTTAGGGCAAATAAGTTGAGTGGCAATATGTATAGTACCAGTTTTTTGCATACTTTCTCCTTGAATTACCAAATAATCAAGGAGATTATTAATAAAAACTGGGACATAATAAAAAGTGAAGGAACTATTCTCAACGTACTAGGTGACAGGCCTAAAATTACTTACAGGAGAGGGCATAATTTAAAAGCAATTTTAGAGAAGACTAAGCCAAAAAAGATGTCAAATCGACCACTAGGGATCCTTTTATATGTGTTTAAGTGTGGCTTCTGTGCCCAATGTAAACACATTAAAGTGGCAACACATTTTTCCATCAATAGCAAGGAATATAAAGTTAAGGACCACTATAATTGTGAAACTAAATCGGTCATTTATGCAGCTTTGTGTAACTTTTGTAAAGCGTTCTATATTGGAAAAACGGAACGCAAGTTTAAAACTAGAATATACGAACACATTTACGCTATTGCTAAGCAAGACCATTCCAATGCCCTAGCCAGGCATATCTTGCAACATAATGACCATTGTTTTAGTTTTATTATTTTACAACAGATTACCCCAGATATCAGAGGTGGCCCTTGGCAAATTCGTCTGGAAATAGATGAATTATTATGGCAGATTCATACAAGAGCACACATCATCCCTGGCATCAATGATGCCCTTTCTATTAAGTGTGTCTTGAGATGGCTCTCTTATCATAGGTAACCCCTTTTGACCACTGCTTATGCTTATGCCTTTATTTAATTATTCCTATATCTTGATTCATGACCATTAGGGTTGCTTGTTGTGTTACTTGACCTGGGTACAGTACACGTGGTGACACCCTAGTCATTTTCTGTCTCGGAGCGTATTTGGATTATATACCGGAGTTTTTTACTAGTTTAAGCTTTATTGATGTAATTATTTATATGCACAACAATGGATTGTTCTAATTTTTTAATGAGTAATCTCATTTTTTTTGAGGGATTTAATTTTGTTTAAGGATGTATATATTTTTTATTTCTATTCAAAAATATATAATTAATGGTTTGTCACATGTTATTTTACATGTGCCTGCTTCTTATTGTCTTACCTAAGTCACCGGTAACATACTGATATTAATTTTAAATACTTGTACAACTTAACTGCACATACCGTTTGAATGCTATGACATCTAGCGAATTTCATTCGTTGTGTGTTTTGAGTGTTTATTTTAAACAACGTTTAATATTTCATAATGTAACGTTCATCGCTGTTTTAAGGTTTCCATGTTTTTTTCTTAATTGAAAAATGCATTTATTTCTGATTTGTCAAATTATTTGTAATTTATTTAAAAGTGGTGTCTTTTGAATGATTGATGTTTGTCTGATGAAGGCAGAACATTGTTTCTGCCGAAAGCGCTTACTTTCATTTGTATCTTATTAAATATTTCCAGTTTTTAGCCTGCTCTAATTGTGTTCTAGCTCGCTTTTTTGTCTTTTACTGGGTTCATGTTTTTAAGTTGTGAGCACTTGTAGTACCAACTTTTTTTATATTGTTTGGTCTTTTTGGTGCTGGTTGCTATGGGGTCCCTAGAATCGTTTAGCCTCTCTCCCATTGTGGATTCAGGTCAGGCTGATATTATTTCCTTGAAGAATGATGTGGCTGAACTGAAGGGAGAGCTTACTAGGCTTATAAAACTCTTCACACAGCCTAGTAAAAAAGATTTGGGCTGTGATGTTGCCTTGGATGGCTCTAAAAAGGGCGATGGAGCTGTTGCTGGTAATGCTTTTCGTTTTGATAGTTATAATTCTTCTTGCCGCTTTAAGAAAACTGATGACGTCATCACGGCAGTGCAAATTCATAATGGTGGTGAGAGAAGGCGTTCTCCTTGCAACGCTAACAGTTTTATCGAATTAAGTGATGTACAGGAGCCTGTTCGTTGTAATAATGGACAAAAAAGTAATTGTGTGGTACAGTTTGAAGGAGACATCGAACCTGCATCATTTGACTTCCTTAACATGAAGAAAACCTGTTGCAAGGAAGGTTTGCCTAAAGGTACTGTTCATACTAATACTAATAGCAAGTTTTTAAATGGTAACAACTTGGGTACCAGTAGTAAGGTTACTGGAAGAAAGGAATTTTCGAATTCTAACAGAAACTGTGAGTCATGCAACTGTAAAGAAGTTGTAACTTATAAAAATCATGAACATTTTGGTAACCTACTTCATAAGCATTTTGTTTTTTCTGGTGCAAGTCCACAAAGGAGTAATGAAGCATCTGTCAATAGGAAAACTGAACAATACAATTTTGAATCATTAAGAGACATGGTTATACCTTTGAGAGGAAATTGTTTAAACTAAAAATGTGTCAAATGGAAGTGTGTTATTTAAATGAATGTATTAAAAGAGAAATAGTTCCACAGGGATTAAGAGTTTTTAAATTTCCTTATGGAATATATTATGATGCTGATATTGTCAAGATATATACACTGACATGTTCAACAAATGGGGTTTGGAACTATTAGACAATACTGTTTCCTTTTATGAGGTAATGGAAACTAGGTTATGTGATGAAGTAAATGTATTAAATGAAAAAATTGTCACTGATTTGCTGTTTGAGCAGTATGAAAAACTGTATTATAAAGTTATTAGTAGGGTAGACCAAAAATGTGATGGTATCTTTAAGAAAAAAATCAAAAAGTTGGATAGAGATGTTAAGCAGTATGAAGCCCATAAAGTATATCCTACTGAAAATTTAGTTTTTCAGGAAGGAGAACGTAGAAAGGTTAAAAGTGATGGGAACAATACGGCAGCACCCAACAATAATTGCAATTTTGAAATGGGCAGTGGGGAACTTGACCCTGAATATTCTTTTGATTTTCAGGATTTTTCACTTCCCAGACGCTCAAAGAGAATAGCAAATCGCAGACAGGGTGTGTACAAAACTTACAACAGGACAATGCAGTAAAATCAGGAATATGTCAAGTGAAAGGTCCTGTAACTGAAATAGAATGTTTAGATAACATCCAATACAGTTTCAATGGCTTTAACATATATAATTATTCTGATACTCCCATTACAACAGATCTTTTTTCTTTATTTTCAAAGGGCTTCAAATTTGTTCCAACTAAAATACCTGACATAGCTGGAGTAATGGTTGATTTGCAGTTGTATTTAAGAAAATTAAATTTGAGCATCTTGTTTTCAGGGAAGTCCCCTAGTGTTGTGTTAAAAGATACTCTTAAAAGAAGTAGCACCTTTAATCCTCCTTTGCACCCTTTGGTTGCTGCTTATGAAAAGTTAGTAAAAGACGACTTATACAAAGTTTGGGGAGAGAAAAGAAGATTATTCAACAACTTAACTTATAATGAGAAAAGTTTATTAAACTATTTAAAGGATGACAAGGGTATAAGAATCATGACTCCAGACAAGGGTGGTGGAGTTGTATTATATAGGTCAGAAGACTACATTAATGACATGCAAAGTATTTTATTTATAACAGACAACTACTCCTTATGTTCCAAAAATGAGATAAATATTTCATATAGCAGAATAGACAGTTATCTTTATGAATATGTAATGGATAAGAGAATTTCCAGTGATGACTATGATTTCCTGCTTAATAAATATCCAAAAATTTTAGTGATTTTTGGAATACCTAAGGTGCATAAAAGTCTAAAGAAACCACCATTTAGACCTATTGTAGCAGCCGCTGGTTCTAAAACCCACAATATAGCAGTCTATGTGGATAAGAAACTAAAGCATATTATGAATAAATTCCCTCATTTACTAAAGGATTCGTGGAATTTTTTAGAACAGATTAGTAAAGACTTATGGTCAGTGGATACCTCTTTCCTCACTATAGATGTGCAGGAACTTTTTTCCTGTATTCCAAAAAAAGAAGGCTTATGTCTATTTGAGGAGGTGCTTTTCAAGTATTCTTCTTTGACTACTGATGAAAATTTGCTTATATGTGAGCTAATGAGTATTATATTAGAAAATAATTACATATTCTTTGAAGGCGAATATTTTCAGCAGCTTAAGGGAGTGGCTATGGGCGCAGCTTGCGCCCCCCCTATATGCGAACCTAGTCCTTTTGGGCTGGGAGCACAAGTATGTTTTCCAAAATGAGTTGTTTTTTTACTAATGTCACCTACTATGGCAGATTTTTGGATAATATTTTTATTTTATGGAAAGGAAGTAAAGAAAAAATAATAGAATTTGTTCAGTACTTAAATTCAACTACAGATTATTTGAAGTTTACACATCAGTTTGATGAACAAGAAATTAATTTTTTAGATACTAAGATTATTAAAGATCATAATGGTTTTATCTCCAAAATCTACCGTAAAAACACATTTTGTAATAACTACTTGCATTACACTAGCCATCACCCTATGTATCAGAAAAAAAGTATCATAAAGGGTCAAGCCATAAGAATTGCTAGGATGACAACTGTGAGAGATGATGTTATAGCAGAATTTGGAAATTTGAGGGACATGTTTCTAGAAAGAGGGTACCCAAGTGACTTCATTGAGCCCATACTTATGGATGTTCTAGATAAATGGGGTAATATTTATGTATCTTTATTGGGCACTGGTGGGGATAACACACAACAAAAATCAACAGAGACAATATTGCAGTCTGTGCCCAATTTTCAGCAAGCATGTGTAGTGCAGTATAATCCTCTATATTCCCAGATCAAAGGAATTTTGATAAGAAATTGGAATGTTTTTAAAACCAGTACTGATGTTTTTCATACTTTGGGTGATAAACCCATTTTCTCTACGAAGGTGGGGTTTAACCTTAAGTCTTTATTAGAGACAGGTAGTAGTTGTAGTACTAAACATGATAAAAGATGTGGAAGTAGACCATGTGGGAGGTGTTCCTATTGTTCATATATATTGCAAGATTCTTCTATCTCCCTTGATAATAAAAACAAAAGTCATGTTTTCTTAAAAAGTGGTAGTTGTTGTTCCAACAAGCTAGTTTATATAGCCATCTGCAGCACCTGTTCCTCCTTCTATGTAGGTAAAACAGAGAGAATGTAGAATATAGAATGTTCAAAACTAGAATATATGAGCATCTCTATGATATCAAAAATAAAAAAGATACTAATGCTTTATATAAGCATAGCATTATATGTGATGGTTATCTATGCTTCAAGTTTGGCATACTTGAATTTGTAACTGTTGAAATAAGGGGTGGGGATTGGCAAAATGCATTATATAAGAAAGAGTTATTGTGGCAGTAAAGACTAGCTGCTGATTATCCACCTGGGCTCAATGAGCATATTACTATAATGCCAATTCTCAAAGAGAAGGCAAATCAAATCTAGTAATGTCTATAATGTTTGTTTCAACTAAGTGTTTTTGTGGCAGTATTTTTGTACTAATTTTGTACTATTTTAAGGTTATGTTATGTGGACATGGTCATTTATGATGAAATTATTTATTTTATTGAAATTAATTCTTGCATGTATACTTTAGTATGTCCTCTTCCCACAAATGGAATTGGTTGGTTTAGAACCAATGGCAGACCAGCAACTTGTATTTAAATGTAAAACTTACAATGGCAGTTTGTTCTGAAGAAGTCATACTTATTGATGAAAGCGCTTAACCTGTTTGTTTTATTATTTTTATATTAAACTAAGATTGTGGACTCGCAACGCTGTGCTCTTTTATTTTTCTTTCTCTGGGAACATGTTCACTGTTTATTTTATTGAAGTAAATTTTTCAACTTCTAAGAAGTTCTAATGTTATACAGTGTGTTTTAATTATTATTTATTATTTTATTTTTTTTAGTTATGTGATTACACTACACTGACTAGCATTTCTTTTGTTTTACAGTCTTCTTTTGGTTTCACTGACTACTTCCAGTGTTGAGTTTTCTAGCAGGAATTTAACTATTTTGTCTTTTTGAAGGGCATATTCCATATTAGTAGAGACTGTGGTTGTAGTATTATTATGGATGCCACCCAGAGTTTCAAATTGCACTCAGTGGTGTCCAGTGACACCCTCAATTCAACTGCATGGCAGTCTAAGGCCCTTTCAGGTAGTCAAGCAGAAAGGAACAGTTGCACCATTTTTCCAAACACAGGAATGCTTCATTCTGTGTTCACATCCTGAACAACCTCTTGGTAACAGTGCATCAGTACAACAAATCTTACTTTAAAAAATGTTTTAACAATATAGTATTGTAGTAAGTCCTGGCACCACATCAAAGTAGCAAATCCTATAGACTACAGAGAGAATGGATAACGTCCACATTGCTAAATTATATTTAGAAATAATACTAAACATTTATGATGCAGTGTACTTTGGATACAATAAAACCATTTGTATACTTAACATCGCTGTATTTTACATTTCCAGTCTCAAATCTAATCATGTAATATATATTTTGCCTACTTATCACAGAACAAATAGACAGCAGTTCTTAACAGTTGGCAGTTCTGAATATTTCAGTAATTTTTATATTTTTTTTCTATATTTTTGAGCATCTCACTAATTACTTCAAGACCTCTGACCTCTTACCTCTCCACTGACTTCCCTCATAGAAATGGTAGGAGAAAGACTCTGCCTGAGGTGACCCATCACCCCTGGCCAGTTTAAATTTTCCCTTTTCTCCATACTTCCCATCCAGTGTGATTTCCTATGCACCTGTCTAGTAAATGCCTGTAATACCGGCTGCATGTGTACATATTTTCATGGGCATGACCCTCTCTGGTTACATAACTATGTACAACTTGGCAAGTCATTACATGTGCCACCATCTCCATGTCTGCTTGGACACTTGGCTTCTGTTGTTGATTCTGCTAACTGAATGTTGGTGAGATAGACATCCAGAAGCTAATAAGTTAACAACCACCTGACATTCCTGTCATACCTCACAGCTTCTTAGAAGTCTGGACAAAGCCTAAACTAACGGGGAGACAAAGGTCCAAAAAGAGGGACAGATTTTAACTAATGCTCTTATAAACTTAAAATGTTGCTAGAATAACAGGAGTTGTGTCAGCATACATTTTCTGGAGGATATGACGTTTGAACTGCAAATATATATAATTAGTTAGTGACTTCAATTCTCATTGATTTGCCAGAAAACCACAAATTATATAAAGAACTAATCAAAAAATGAAGCATACATCTGTACAGTTGACAGGTGTGATTATTAGCATGGCAGCAAGTGAAGGAGCAAAATTGAATCACATGACATCCCACATGACTTTTTTTATGATTATTTAAAGGTCCACTGCACTGCACATTACATCCCTCCCTTAAGTTAAATACTATCTTTCATTTATACCAGTTCATATGTGTGATACTGTCATTCACTTGGAATATCACATATGCTACATACAATCATGTACATTTGATACAGACATACAGAAACAAAGATGCAATAAATGATATGCAATAGGAATTGAATGATATTAGATAGTTAAATAAGTTAGTCTTTGCTATGATAGACTGTAACAGAGTCATTCCATACAAATGGCTTTCTAATCAGTTTACCAAATTTAGTTATTTGTCAGTCCCTAGCAGATGGTGAAGATATCACAGTCTGCTAGAGGTTGACAAGCAGATGGTGAAGGTATCACCAGATTCCCTAGTCACATCTGATAAATTGTCAACATCAGGTACAGCAGTATTTGCCATTCCTATACATGCATTTGCTGAAACAATATTAAAATCGAGGTGAGAGTACATCTCAGGAACAGTCTCTCTGCTTTGTAACTGTACCATGTCTTGGTTCTATTGTTTTTTATTAGCAATTTCCGAGATAATACATTGTTTTTTGATAAGACTAGCCTAGTCCTGTATTTGTGTCTCCTGTTATGTCTAAGACTTAAGCCTTCCTTTGTTTTAAAAAGTTGGACCTTGATACAGCTGTATAACAATTTACAGTGCAATGGAGTGATTTTTATACTTAAGAAAACATTAGTCTTATTTGAAAATAATACATTTTCCATGATATGTTTTCATTTTCTAATGAAACTCTGACTATTTTCTAATTGACTCGCATAGCCCTGACAGCAAAAAAGTCAGATTCTCTCAACTGAAAACCTCAGTCAAGCTCAAGAAATTGTCAGAAGCAATGATTTTGCAGGGGCAAACCACCCTACACCTCAACTCCACTGTAGGAAGTTGTGCCCCCACACCCCCAGCTACTTATTATATATGCCAATTCTGGGACTGCCCCAACTCAAAGAAAAGAGAAATTCCCACACTGCCACATTCTCTGTTTTCATGGAAAATGACAAGCACATTAGTGACCACACATTAGAACTACCAGGTTTGCCTATTATTGATCACACACACTGAAATGGACAGAATTGTACATTAGTGATGACACATTAGAACAACCAAACTTGCACATTAATGATTACGCACTTAAAATGGACAATTGTACATTAGTGATTGCACATCAAAATGACCAGGACTTCAAAATAGTGATCAAACTTTAGAAGGATGATCAATTGTTTGTCAAACACAAAACTTAGCCCCCATTTTTTAACAATGTAGGCATCTCTTTCTTAAGAAGTTATGTGTGAAATTCACAGTTTTGTAAAAATGTGGAAATTTCTTGACTAACAAATCATAGACCATTATCAAAAATGAAAAAGTTTGGCACTATCGCTCTGGTTGATTTGAACAACAGCCTTTATGTTACATACATTTCACCATGAAAAGCATAAGGTGGCGCAGTGATGCAGCGGTTAATGTTGTCACCTCACAGAAAGAGGGTCTCCAGTTCAATTCTCGGCTGTGGTGCCTTCTATGTGGAGTCTGCATGTCCTCCCTGTGTTCGTGGTTGGTCTCCTTCGGGTGCTCCACTTTCCTTCCACATTCCAACGACATGCATCTGGACCATTTCTCCCCAGGCCTCCACTGAAAATAGGCTCTGTCCTAGTTGGACTTTCCCAGTCAATAAATGTTAAATAAAGTTGAAGTGGTAACAGAACTTTTTTCTTTCTATCTATCATGTCAGTACCTTATTTTTAAGCATCTGTGATTCAAACTCACGTTCAATTTGACCGGTAACATTACGAAATAAACTATCTAATCCAGTAAATGAATGATCGCAAACTGTATGAACATCTTCAAAGCAATGTGTATTTAGATTCCCCTCTGGACCAGTGGTCAGAATATTCAGATAGAAGGAGAAGAGTAAGCATGTGTCCCCTGCCAGGTCTCATTTCTTATGTGGCCTCCCACATTTGCCAAATGTTACATGCTTTCAATGTGATAGACTCAGTCGATTTGACCCATCAGAAATTTGGAATGATATTGCTTTGCCATCATTTTTCTGTACAAATGTATAGAAGTAATGCTGATACTCTTTTCTTCTTGTAACCTTTAACAAAATTTAACCGATAAACTAAAAACTGCAAACCGAAAACATAAAACAAAAGCTGTAACCAATACCACGTCCCAGGAAAGCACGGACACTGTAGCTTAGCTTTCATTCATTTTAATAAACATGAACTTCCTCAGAAAGCATCCATCTACCCTCACAGACACAGTTAAATAGTTAATTGAAACATCACATGATTAATTAAATATTGAGCATTATTAAAACCAAATACACACTCCAAATGTGTTCCATACACGAAATTTAAAAAACATGTTTGAATGTTAAAAAACATTTGCTTAAAATGATTTGCATATATTGTAAAAAACATTTAAAATTTATAATTTTATATTTTAAATTAAAGTGAATGAAAACAGAATTTGTGTCAGACAGTTACAGTAAATACTATTAGGCTGGTGTACTTTATCCACTGCATTTCTTTCTTTCCCATATTGTACCATTCAGCGCACAGAATGAGGAAGTGACTCCTATGCATTATAATACAATCATATGCAGGCATGACATTTTGTCATTTTAGCCTGTCTACATTGCAGTGGGTTTGGAAAAACTGTCCAAAGCAGCTTTAAAGGGCACCAAATTTTCACTATTCTTTACACTTTTAGGTAGGGTGTTCTATTTATAACCATCCTTTCTATAAAGCACTTTATATATAGGTTCATGGCCCTGTTTAAACTTAGGCATGCTACCCTAATGTATCTGACAAGGTTTGAAAACCTAAGGTTATTTTTAGGGCATATGCAGGCTTGGACATTGGTGATCAAGCATTTACAGGCTGCCTCTCTCTAATGGAGACATAGGTGCTAGATCAGGGATAATTTATTTATTTATTTAATTTTATTTTACATTTGTTGACCAGGCTAGTCTAACTGGATACATGTCCATTTTCAGTAGAGGCCCGGGAAGAAAAGCTCCAACACACACACACACACACACACACACACACACACACAAAATACAATATAGAATTTTGCAGCAGTTCAAACGTAACACAGCTGTTATTAATAAAAAATATAATACTCATAGTGAGCATAACACAGACAGTAAAGGTAATGAACAAAAAGATGTTACTATATACATATATACATAGATTTAAATTGCAATATCATGGTCTTTTTGGTTCATTAAGGATAAGTCTGTAGTTGGTACAGTAGAGTAAAAGGTGAAGAGTATTCATTAGTATAAAGAAAGAGAGTTAGTCAGGGTTAGTACAAGGGCATAACCAATGTGTACTGAGAAATAGTTTTAGTTTCGGTTTAAAAAGTGTTATTGAGGACAGAGATAAGAGTTCAGTGGGAAGTAGGTTCCAGTGCTTTCCAACAGTATTAGAGAACAGAGAGTCTCCTGCCAAGTTGTTGGATCTGCTAGTACAAATAAGTAGTTTATTTGAGGAGTGTACATTTTTAAGATTGTTGTAAGGGGTAATGAGGCTAGAGAGTATTGGAGTATTGGCGGGTTGATACAGGGTCTTTTGGGCAATAGCAAGCTGGTGAAATAGAAGCTGATTTTGAAACTCTAGCCATCCTAGTTGCTTTAGATTAAGACAATGATGAATTCTAAAAGGAGAACAAATCCAGCAATATTATTATAGGAGATTGCCAATTTGTTGAGGTTGTTTTTTGAAAGATTAGTGAATATAGGTGAAGCATAGAGTAAAGTAGAGATTAAGTGAGTTCTGGCTATAGCAGTCCTGGCTAATGGTGTAAGAAAGGGTTTGATTCTACAGAGGGACCCCAATTTCTTGTTGACTGTTTTTATAGTGTTGTTAATATTAGTATCAAAGTTAAGGCTGCTATCTATTGTTATTCCTAAGAGTTTAGTGGTTGGGTCAGGAGGTATGAGAGTGCCATTATTAGATACAAGTGTGAAATATGCTGGGGTGGACTTTAGGGTTGGAGTGAAAAATAAAAGTTTGTTTTTTGATGGGTTTAGGAGGAGGCAGCGGTTTAAAAACCATTGTTCTACTGTATTAAATGCTTTTTGGTTAAGGGACTGTAGTTCAGTTGGAGAAGTGGCTGAACAAATTATAGTGGAGTCATCTGCATATTGAATACAGGTGGCTTGAGGAATTGCTGAGTGTAGGTCATTAATAAAAATGGAAAATAGGAGTGAGCCTAATATAGAGCCCTGAGGAAAACCAAGGTAAATGGGGAGGTGTGTAGATAGATTATTATCCCATAGCACAGCCTGCTGTCTATTGACTAAGTAAGATTTGAACCCTTTTATGGCTAGAGGTTCAAGTAAAAGGGATTTCAGTATATTTGAAAGTAGCTGGTGATTAACCATATTGAAAGCTTTAGATAAATCAATAAAGACTGCAGAGGAAAGAATATTGTTGTTACGGTTTTTATTAATTTTTATTTTATTTATTTTATTTTATTTTACATTTGTTAACCGGGATAGTCCGACTGGATACATGTCCATTTACAGCGGAGGCCCGGGGAGAAAAGCTCCAAGCAAGACAATATGAGACATTACAGAAGTAACAAAAACATAAACATTTAAAGCAAGGTGAGGTTAGTCATTACATGATATGTAATTAATAGCTTAAATTTAGTTAGTTTACTTAATAATTATACATGATGACAGCAAATTATTATAATAAGGATTACTCAGATAACCAGGATCTAGGAGTAGTATATTCAGAGAGATAGCTAGCCAGGGTTAAAACAATGGCAGGTAATATCAGTTAAACAATGCAGTCTGTAAAGGATAGCAGGGCAGTGGTAGTACTGTGGAATGGTATAAATCCATGTTGACAGTTGGCAAGTAAGTTATTTTGGATTAGGTGGTTAACTAGTTGCTTATGGATGCATTTTATTTCCATTATTTTTGCCAGTGGAGAGAGTAAAGCTATTGGACGATAGTTTGAAAAGTCATTAGAGTTCCCACCTTTATGTAGGGGGATAATGTGAGAGATTTTCCAGATAGTTGGGATAGTTCCTTCACTTATGGTTCTGTTAATCAGTATGGAAATGAGACTTGCTATGGCTTTAGCTCCTTTTTGCAGATATTCTGCTGGTGGTTGGTCAGCTGAGGGGGTGGTAGGTTTTAGTTTTTGGAGAAGGGAGCAAATGAAGGAAGTAGAAACTGCTTGTAACTGAAATGATGGAAGTGGGCTAGTAGTAGAAGTAGGCAGATTTGAGGTACCTGGAGACAGCTGACTAGCAAGAGTTTGAATGGCATCTGTGAAGAAAGAATTGAAGGTATTGGCAGTTTGTGTGGGATTCTCAAGGTTAGAGCCTTGTGGTTTAGGTGTGATAGATTGACCTGGGTGTAGTAGTTTGACCTGGGTGTAGTAGTTTGTTGATGCTAGTCCAAAACGTTTGTGGTTTCTTTTGGTAAGTTTGCTGTAATTGGAAGTAAAAGTTTTTTTTATCTAAGAGGATAGCTTTTTTGTATTATTTCTAAGTTGTTTAAAGTTTTGGTGGTCTATAGGATTCTTAGTAGTATGCCATTTTGCCAGGATTTGTTGCTATGAAGGATTTTTTGCCTAGTAGCTTTTGAGAGCCATGTGGCAGGTTTAGCCTTATTTCTAATAGAGCGTGACGGGGCGTGGTGGTCAAGGATGGCTAAGAATGTGGAATTAAAGTATTCCACTCCTTCATCTAGTGGGAGGGATTTTAGTGGTGACCAATTACACTGCTTGAGTTCTGTTTGGAAAAGTTCAAGGTTAAAATGCTTTTTGGTCCGTATTGTCCTGAAAATATTTGGGTAAGTTAGGTTGGTTTTATGTCTGATAATATAAGTTAGTGAGTGGTCACTTAGATCATCAGGGAGGGTTCCTACTTTGTCTGTTTGATGAGGAGTATTAGTAAGAATCCAATCTAAAGTACTTTCTTTGTTATTGGGTTTATTAATCCTGGTTGGGGAGGTAATAGTTTGTGAGAAGCCATGTAGGTTAATATGGGTGGTAGGGTGTACAGTATTACAGGACTACCAGTCGATATTAAAGTCTCCAAGGACTATAGTTTCCTGTGGGAGATTAATAGAATGCCAGTTGAGGATATTTTCAAGAGTATTAATGTTATTTCCAGGAGGAAGGTAGATACAAATGATATATATGGATTTACATGTGTTGACCTGAAATTTGGAAATGAGGATTTCAGCATTTTTGTCCAACGGTGGTCTAAGTTTTGCAGTGGTAACTTGTAGCTCTGCTTTATAAAGGATTGCTACCCTCCCCTCACTTTTTGGCTGTGTGGTCTAGTCTCAAGATATTGTAACCAGGTGGGGTGACTTCATTGTCTTTAATTGTAGGTTTTAGCCATGTTTCAGATAAACATAGGATGTCAAATAGGTGGACATCTAGGAGGGCATGGAGGTGGGCAATTTTGTTGTTAATGCTACGTATATTGAGATGTGCTATATAGAGTGAGTTAGAAGGTCTAGTAGGGGCTTGGGTACTAGTGATGTTAGGGTTGCTTTGTTCAGTGGCAAGAGTATTGTTTGGGCCGGGGTTAGGATGAATGTCCCCGTCTAGCAAGGAGTTGAGGTATATTCTATTTTCAGGGTTGTGAAGCTTGCAATAATAGTAAAGTGATTTCTTAACATTTAAAATGATATACTTGATGTGGGCCAGTCTATGATATTTGGCTTGTAGGTAGCAGGGTCTGGATGTGATGTTTATGTAGTTTTGGGAAATAGCTAGTAGTGGTGTGGAAGTGAATTTGGAAGGGAAGAGAAGGTTGGGGTATAATGGTTGTTCATAGGAGGTTAGCAGATAGGCAATAGTTAGAGGAGGTAAGAGTGAGACCAAGAGTAAAAGTTTTATTTGCCTTGGGATGGGTAATATAGCCATTATTTTAGTTTAAAAAGTGGAACAAAATGGGAGGTAAGGTAGTATCAACAGGTAAGGAGATGTAACAAGGAGGGATGGGAGGTAAGGTAATATCAACAGCTGAGGTGATGTGACAAGGAGGGTTGGGAGTGCTAATGAGGTGGGCTGCTAGATTGGAGCAGATGTGATGGGGGTGTGGTTTAGAGGAATAAATGTAGGAGCACTGGGGGTGGGTGAGAATTGGGGGCAGGGTAGGGAAGCAGAGTGAGCCCACAGGGCGAACGGAGCGGGTAGAGACAAGTGAGTGAAACAGCCAAGGTGAACAATCAGTGGAATGCTGACTGTTAAAGGTAAGTTAAGTCATGGTAGGTGTACAATGAATAAGAAGTAGAGTGGAAGAGTTCCAAGGAGGATAGTGGGTGATTACACCAAAACAAGAGGTGTATGAAAAAACGATAGTAGCAAAGTATAGACAGCAGACTGTAGAATAAGTATTTCTGGGATAGTGGGATAGACAAAAGATAGGGACTGGATAAGGGGGGCAACTAGTGGGCAGGGAAATGTATTACAGCAGTAGTATTTTCTGGGGAAGGCTGGTCTAGGGCTAAATAACATGATCTGTTCAGCTAGGGGAGGTAGTAATAAAGGAAGTCAGGGGCTATACTTTAACTACAGAATACAGAGGGGGTATGGCTGCTGGCTGACCATGCTGAGAAGCTTTTAATTACAAACAACAAGGAATAAGCATACTACAAATTAGCTTAACAGCCAGTATGAGGAAAACACATACCTTCTCCCTTCCTTTCTTGGAAGAGCACAGGGGTACACTTATAGGGTGATGAGACAGCTGGTAAGTTGGGATGGGTCCTTAGTTGCCAGGTGTTTTCTTAACTCCTAGTGGAGGGTAGGCAAGCTGGAGAGCTGAGAGCAGTTACAAAACAAGGCAGCAAGCAGAAAGAAAGAAGAAACAAAAATCCTTATTAAGTTAGTTCAGACAAAAATGCCTAAGCAAATATGTAATCTGCCACAATTATACATTCATCCCACAAAGCTGGTTGTAGTACAGGGAACAATAAAAACATTCTGCATTTAAACAGTCATACAACAATGTCAGAAACTATGGGATAATTAACAACTAGTTTGGTTTGTATCTATCTTTGGTACCTTTATATAGTCACAGCATGGCTAAATAACTCAATGAATGCTACAGACCCAAATATAATTGCAGTTAAGGTAGATCTGTATCTAGTTTGGTACATTTAAATAGTAAAGACACTGTAAAGGAACTCGTAAAATACAACAGGCTGTAGTATAATTGCTATTAGACAGTTTGTATATGTGTTAAAACAGACTTATCAGTTAAGTGTTTATCCGGCTAACGGCTAGTTGCAGTCACATTTCATGGTCCTATCTTAAGTAAAGACGCCTGCTAATGCAATAATATAAATCACATAATCCTAATGATTGTAAGGTTGTGCTTATTAAAAATATCTAAAGCATTGCAGAGCAACTTGTTTTTTATGCCATTTACCTCCTTAGAGGAGCTGAGTTAATTAGCATTACACATCACGCATTTGCAGAGACCTGGGGTATCTAGAAGCTGCTTCACGTGTGTGGTTAAAGTTTATGCGTTGTTTGGTAGACGTGCATACTATGCAGGTGATAAACTAAATAAAAATTACTCCTATGTCCACTCGTATTGCCAGGAGTGCAAGCAGTTATAAGTAGATTCTGATTGTGGTTACACCTATGCAGGCAATAAAATAAATATAGCTTACTACTAAATCTCCATGTAATGTCAGGAGCGCATACAAATTTTAGTAAGTTCTGTTGTGTTTACGCCTATAAGGTTGCAGCACCACTACATATGAGTGCCGCAGAACATGAAAAAGCCAAATTACTTAATGCCTAGTTGCAGAGCTGAGCTCACGTTTGGTACCGGGGTAGCCTATAGCACCCCCAATTCGATACAGCATTCACAAGTGGTCAACAAGGTACAACACAAGACCTAGTCACATTTAGAACATCCCAGGGGATTAGGCATCCAGACTAACATTTAAAAATATATCGACAGTCGTTCAGGGCTATCTGAGCTTCCCTAGTGCAACTCCACGTGGAAAACACTACTACAGCTGTATGTGGAGGGTTAAATGCCAGCCAGAACAGTAATTAGCTAGAACAGCATAGCAGAATGTATGATGTGTACAAAAATGGCTGATATACAATAAATACCAATATTAACAATCACAATACAGTTACTTACATAGGATGAAAAGCACAAGGGCCAGGAGCGCACAGCAGCTAAGGGATATCCTAGGTATTAAAGATGGCGCCAGGAGGGGCAGGTAGTATATATGGGATTTGAGAGGATATGAGGTAGATGGGGGAGGGGGGAAAGGGGAAAAGCAGATAAAAAATGGGAGAGAAGGATAGGGATCAGTTATCTAGGAATGAGAGGAGGATAGGGAAAAAGGAGACAGAGCAGTGTAATAGAAGCAGGGAGTTGTAAGGTAAGGGAAAAGATAGCGGTAATTAGGTTAGACGTGTGAGGTATTCACAGGTCAAGGTATATGGGTAGAGACAAGTGAGTGAAACAGCCAAGGTGAACAATCAGAGGAATGCTGACTGTTAAAGGTAAGTTAAGTTGAGGTAGATGTGGAATGAATAAGAAGTAGAGTGGCAGAGTTCCAAGGAGGATAGTGGGTGATTACAGCAAAACAAGAGGTGTATGAAAGAACGATAGTAGCAAAGTATAGACAGCAAACTGTATGCTTGAAATGGGTTAGTGTAGAACATGGATAGGAAGCCTGTTTCAGAGAAGGGATAGTCTCTGAGATGCACACCTTTCCCTCTAACATGTCCCGTTTAAGTTGCAGATAAGGTTTAGGTCCTTAGATTGGGTAATTCTGATGTTATTTGTTTAGTGGATATGTAACAGGTCCATCAGAGTGGATACAGAGGATACTTTGTTGGTCATGAATAGAGTGCCTCTCAGTAGTCTGTAGGAGAATGAAAGGGGGTTGGTAATCCCATGATAACCACTAAATGAGAAAGTCAACTCAGGGACTGAATTTGAGGTTGAGGAAAAAAAAAAAACTACTAACAAAGAAATCAAAAGGTTATTGCAAAACTGGGAAACATAGTCATATATTAGTGATCATGTATGAAGGATGACATGGTGTCCCACAGGGATCTGTCCTAGGTCCATACTTGTTTACGTTGTTTCTTTCACATCTATCTTTTTCATCTGAGGTGCTCTACAGTCTGTATGCAGATGAATACTGCTTGATTTGCTTTTAACTTCAGAATATCTGCCTAAATCCTTCATCCGTAAATCATCAGGCTCCAATTATTAGTTTCCCCTTAAGTGTTTGGCAGTGCCCTGTATAGTCACAGACACTTTGAGTTGACATTCTTCCTGTAAAATCACCACTGAAATTTCACCAATACCTGCTTGCACACAGGACAACCAGTTTGTAGTGACAAGCACTGCCCCCATAGCTGCAAACCAGATACTCCAGACATTAGACAGTTGGATTGAGAATATAAAGTAATCAATAAAAAAAGTTCTGTTGCTATGAATATGAACTTTCCCACTATCTCCATTACCAGCTTGTTTGATATGGGCATCCTGAGGCAATATAGAAATTGCCTCATGTTTCCTGACAGATAGTTAATTTTCAAACTGATATAGTATGTGAGAGCTGTATTTACACAATGTCACTGGAGGCAAAGCTCTCACATAAAAGCACTCCTAAAGTCAATAAGGTTGTCAGTAGTATGCGCACACTGCACCCAGCACACACAATTCAAAACAGACACATAGACCCACATATGCTGAGGCACTGAAATGTAACCTTCCTAAACACTGAAGACCTTCTAGATGAAGTACACATAACAGACACCCTCAGCAGCACCAAATGCACTCTTAGAAAACAGCACCCATATCAACAAATACAGCCACATCTCATGGAGCCTCTACTTCTAAGCCCATAAGGCAAGCCACCACACAATCTAACATTCTGGTCATTGGAGACTCCATCGTGAGACACACTGATGTGTTATGGTCAGTTGCTTATCAGGGGCCAGGATGCACCATATTAAGCATGCACTCAGGTCATTGGACCACAAGTACCAGTATCACTGAGTCATAGTCCATGTGGATGTAAATGAGATGCACCTCCCTAGATTATATGAAGAGAGACATCATGGAGCTCTCAGAATATGTGTCCAAGGGTGGTATGAGCCTAACATTCAGCAACATTTTACCTTCTCCAAGGATAATGCCACAATAGGAACAAAAGATGACTAACTTTAATAATTAGCTTAGTTTCTGGTGTCATTCTAAGGGGTGCAATATTTATCAGCATGGAAGGAGATGGTTAACAGACCATGCTACTTTGCCAGGAATGGTCTGCACCTCTCCCCTCTAGGCTTTCAGATATTACCTAAAACGTTACCCTCCCCATAGCACCTTTTTTAGGCAATCCCAAAATAAAAGTACTTCTGACATACCAAATCAAAACCAAGAACATGTAAAGGTTTTACTGCTCAATGCTAGGAGTCTAAACAAAAACCTCCTTTCCTAGAAGGTCTCTTCACCCTATTGAATGCTGACATTTGTGTGGTCACTGAGACATGGTTTAAAGCCATGAAGAGCACACCAACAGTGCAAGCTGATAATGCATTCCACACATTTAGACCAGCTACTACACAGACAGGGATTAAAGGTGGAGGTGTCTCGATATACATCAAAAATAAATATACCTTGAGACTAGTCAAACAAGACAATGCACTTGAGCTACTTCACGTTCAAATCACTATAGGCAAAATCCAATACCACTTCCTTGCAAACTATAGGTCCCCTTCTATGACCCAAGAAATGTATACCATGCATTTAAACTTATTGGAAACACTCACCCTCCAACCCAATACCATATCCATGGGCAACTTTAATTACCCCACTACTAACTGGGAATCATATATGACACCAAATGTACAGGCACAGAGATTTCTGGATTTTGTAAATACAAACTCCCTGGACCAGATGTTCAGTACAGCAACCAGGGCTGCAACCATACTGGATCTGGTCCTCACTAATATGGGAGAGTGCTGCACACCCCCTAGTGTAATGGTTTCTCTGGTAAGATCAGACCACAAAATGGTCTCCTTTGAAGTGAAAATAAAACCCAGAACCCCAGCTAATCCTGGAATATTCAGAAACTACTCTAAGTCTAACTTCCTACTATTAACTGATAGCCTGGCAAAATTTCAGGTCCCCATAAACCCTGAGAACACTGTTGCCTATGCAGAACTGTTCCCAGAAACCCTATACAAGCATGTTAGTAGCTGTAGAGATGCATTTGTACCCACCAGGAAGAATCACAACATCAATAGGCTGTATTAACAGAAGGAAGAAAATCATGGCAAAAATTAGGAGGTGCAGCACCCAACAGGATAAAAGCCCTCTCATCACACTAAACAAGCAACTCAGAGGACAAATAAAGTCTACCAAAGCCAAATTTGAGGAAATTTGGCCTCCCAGGCCAAAGGCAACAACAAGGCATTCTTTAGTTATATCTGCAACCTCAAAGGTAATACACAGTTGTGTGCAGAGCTCATTGTAAATGGAACCACCTATAATGAGCCAGAAGATATAGCAAACCTACTGGCCAACAAATTCAGCTCCAACTTTACCCCTTTCTCTCCCTGAACCTTCCCTCAAGAAATACCATAAAATATAACTCCCCTTGCTATCACACTAGGGAACAGATCTTTAATACTCTCTCTTTAAGGCCAAGAACATTGCATCAGTGGGTCCAGACAATATCCCAGGAAACATGACCTGTCAGGCCCTCTGGAATTGCTATTTAACTATAGTCTCTAAACAGGCTTTGTCCCTCATGAATGGAGAACAGCAACAGTTGTCCCTCTGCACAAAGGTAGATCATCTACAGACATTGGAAACTACAGACCCATAAGTCTAGGGTTCCTGTTATTTAATTGACCATCCTAAATGTCGAGTCTTGGAAGATCAAATGGGGAAGTTCGAAAAATAGAAATGTCGAAGCCGTGGAAATTTAAATTTTTTCTTAGGGAAAGAATTTGGTTGGCTGTTTCCACGGCTTCTCATTTTCTGTACTTTGGTGTGAATGTTTCAAATCAGGTTAAGGAAAGTGTGTGAGTGTGATGGACATTGGGGTTAGGGTGCAGGTAAGGTAAGTGTGCGAAAGTGACGGACAATAGGGTTAGGGCGTGAGTAAGGTAAGTGTGCAATAGTGACGGACTTCAGGGTTAGGGCGCGGGTAAGGTAAGTGTGCGATAGTGATGGACTTTAGGGTTAGGGTGCGGGTAAGGTAAATATGCGATAGTGACGTACTTTAGGGTTAGGGCGTGGGTAAGGTAAGTTGATGATAGTGACGGACTTTAGGGTTAGGGCATGGGTAAGGCAAGTGTGCGATAGGGACGAACTTTAGGGTTAGGGCACGGGTAAGATAAATGTGCGATAGTGACGGACCTTAGGGTTAGGGCACGGGTAAGGTAAGTATGTGATAGTGACAGACTTTAGGGTTAGGGTGCGGGTAAGCTAAGTGTGCGATAGTGATGGACTTTAGAGTTAGGGTGCGGGTAAGGTAAGTGTGCGATAGTGACAGACCTTAGGGTAAGGGCTTGGGTTTAGGTTAGTGCATAGATAGTTGTGTATGTAAGGTGTAGTGTAGGTTTATTAAGTGTTTGGTGTGCTTGTGTTGTGTGTGTGTTTTTTGGAACAGTGAATTTATTACATAGGAAAAAAAATTGCTGTTCTGGGGTTTCATTGTTGTCATATTTAGAACTTCCAAATTCGAGCATATGGTGTTCGAAATTTTGGAAGTTCGATTATATGACATAGACCCTAAGTCTATAAGTCTTACTAGTCTCATATGTAAAGCCATGGAAAGAAGCATCATGGGAATGATCAATAATGTCATAGGAAACCTCCAGACACTAGACCCTACACATTTTGGTTTCATCGAGGGCAGTTCATGCCTACTCGGCCTTGTGGACTTCTTTGAGAAGGTCACCAAAACAATGGATGAGGGCAAAATGGTTCACACTGCCTACCTTGACCTGCCCAAGGCATTTAACATAATACCCCACATTGCTGGCAAACTTAAGAGGTTAGGTGCAGACACTTATGTCATCCAGTGGACGGCCAACTAGCTCACAGACAGGACCCAGGAAGTTAGAACTGGGGAGTACACCTCTACAAAGAGGTCAGTCACAAGCAGAGTCCCTCAGGGATCAGTCCTGGGAATGCTCCTTTTTGGCATTTAATTCTCTGATGTCAACACCAATGTCAATGGTCTCTGGCTAACTAAATTTGCTGAAGATTACAAATTAGGAGCTGTCATTGAATCACCTATCGACACTCCTGTTCTCCATAGTGGGCTGACACAGATGAATAACAGGTGTCAGAGCCATGGACTAAAACTAAATGCCAAAAAATGCATAATAGTATTTTTTGGGAAGTCATCCACCCCTGGTAACTATCATATTGACAACATACCCCTAAGAGTTGATCCAGTAGTCAGGGACTTGAGGACACATAAAGAAAGTACTCTAGCCTTTGACCG
The DNA here is from genome assembly GCF_019279795.1 of Protopterus annectens. NCBI lineage: Eukaryota > Metazoa > Chordata > Ceratodontiformes > Protopteridae > Protopterus > Protopterus annectens. The sequence goes on from NC_056738.1 coordinate 354,869,420, forward strand.
ACACATGTCTATGGTAATGAGGAAATCATTCTGTGTTGTGCAACTTATAAACAAAGATATGGCATCTAGGTCCAAGGAAGTCATTGTTCCACTGTATACAGCATTCATCAGAACTATCATTGACTACAATGCCGCCTTTGGTAACCAAGCATGTCCAACAATTGGAACGTCCACAGAGGCTCCTCACTGAAAATACAGGCATAAGTAACATGTCCTATGCAGACTTCCTCAAGGCTCTATCCCTGTATTCTGTCTCCTACAAGCTGTTGAGGGGAGATCTATGACTGCCATGATTTGTCAGACCCCACTCTGATGGACCTTCTGCATATCTGCAAAACAAACAGCACCAGAATTACCCATTCTAAAGACTTACACCTTGCATGCATTATAAATATTACATGCTGGAGAGACATGTATTCATCCTAGAGGCTACCATGTCTCTGGAACAGGCTCCCCATCCATGTGCAGTAGAGTTCCTCCTTAACCAAATTCAAGTGTAACTTGGACAGTTTTGTGGGGAACAGGAATTTCATCCCTGGTTTGGCACCTATGTCTCTAATGGACACAGGCAACCTGTAAATGTTTCATCTCCCAGGACCCGGCTTGTAAATGTTTCACCTCCCAAACCCCTGCTTACACTTATAAAGGGTACCAGAACTTGTCAGAGATTTGGGATGAATGGCTAGGGTTAAAAAGGCCTTGGGGTCATTAGCCTAGTAAACACTTATGAACCTATATGTTACAGACAGGGTTTGTCTGCAAAATAACTTGACTGAATTTGCCACTTAGGCACAGGAGAATAATTTGCTGACTGACACATTAAAAACAAAGCATATGAGATTTGGGAGACATAGATTGAATGTTGGATATTTAATTCAGCTCACAGTGATTGAAACTGAACATTAATTTAAGAATGTAGGTATATGGGTAGAGCCAGCTTTGAGTTTTTCTAATCATATCAACCAATTGGCTAATGAAAGTTATAGAACTATAGGCTGTATACACAAATGTAAAAAGTCTATGAAACCAGAAATGATGAAATTGCTGTTTGCAAGTTACATTAGACCCAAACAAGAGCAGGGAGTAAATATAGATTTCTTTCTATTCACATGTTGCAGTATTCTGTACATATGGGTTTTCTCCTCTTGCTACCCAAATGTCAAGCCAGTATATGAAACATTTCAGTCACCGTATGGTGCATGGGATGTCTGACGTGGCTAGCAGAACATGGGCCATAAAAGTGACGTCTGCATACACCAGACCTCAGAATTTTTCATCCGCCAGTCAAATGTTAGGTGTTCCCACCTCCCCAGCCATCAGATTTTAGAGAAATCAGATAAGTGCCCCATTGGGGAACCTTCTTTTCAGTCATTGTGTTCTAATACTTGCTCATGTCATCCAGAAAGGGCAAGTGTAAGTACAGCCATCAAATACCTCCCAAAGACACCCACTATCAGTGCTTGTTTTGTTTAGGGAGGTGGCACGACCAAGGCCTGCCCCATTTGCCAGGGTTTTATTCCCAAAACACTCTGTAGCCTACTCCACGTGCTTAACTTATATTTCAAAAGGAGGGTCCCACCAACTTGCCTACCAAACTGCCAAAAAAGAAGGCCAAGACGATCAGGCCTGCTACTGCCACTGCACCTCCTCCTTCTGACTCTCAGCCTGTTGCCAATGTCAGCCTGGTTGAATGCTTTGGTTCCACTGCCTAGGATACAGTGGGTACCTTTATGGAAGCCACACAATCCTACATGTCCACGGAGGCTTTTTGGACATCAGTTTCTGATGCCGAGGGGCACCTGCACTTTTGGTAGGACCGGCAGATCCCTCCATCCCTTTGCAGTCATCTGACACTAGGCCTTCCTCTATTCAGACACCCGCTAGGATGTCACTCAAAAAGAAGGAGAAGAGGAAGCATTTGTCTCCTGCTACAGAAAGTACTCTGGATTTGCAGGCTTTCGGTCAAAGCTTATTTAATGCCTTTATGGCCTTATGGCCTACTACACCTGGGACTTCCACAATACTTCCTCCAATCCTGAGCCCCAGGCCTCAGACCTCAGTTCCCTCTCAGATGGAAGAGGAATAATACTATGATTCTTCTTCTGAAGAATCCCTCTCCTATGCATCCCAGCTCCCGTCTCCCCTGGGATATGGTTCCTCAGAGGAAGAATCTGTTGATTCAGACTCCCCAGAAGAAGATCTAACCTTTGGGGAAACTGTAGCTAAACTGAAGGAACATTTCAAGTGTGATTCATCAGAAATGATGGAGGTACAAAAAGGGTATTATGAACCCATCCAGATGGATACCCCAACCCCTACTGCTGTTCCTCCCATTATTCCTGCTTTTCTGGAAGCCTTTCATCAGCATCCTTGCATCCAGACTCTCAGCCCCCTGCCCCATGCAGACCTGATAGGTTTTATAAAGTCCCTGAGACTGCAAAATTCCTAATAAAGTGTCCAGCTGCAGACCCAGCCACAATTTCCATTTCTACTGACAAAACTTCGGAACTACTGCCTTCTACTATCCTCCTCCTCCCTGCTGACAAGGACAGCAAAACCATGGAGCACTTAGGCAAGAAGATATACACTCCTACTACTTTGGCCTTCAGAGTAAATAATTATCAGACACACATGGCTAAATATGGCTTATCCTTTCTGGAGAAAATTTCCAAAGATTTCTCCTCAGACTCAGCAGCCAAACTCAACTGTGTTCCCTCGTTTCCCTGACTTCTCAGGTTACCAGGCACTCTATCAAGTGCAGATATGGTGCTGCTGAAGCCTCAGCCAGGTCAGCAGCATCAGCATCTGCTTTAAGGAGGTATTCCTGGCTACATCTCCATCCCCTTCCAGATGATTTCAGAGCTAAGCTGGTAGATGCTCCTTTGAACAATGCAGCCCTGTTTGGAGCAAAAGTGGCAGACTTATTCAAGTGATTGCAACAAAAGGGGAAAGAGATTCAAGATTTAAAACATCTACTGGTTTCCCCTATACAAACATTTCAGAGGAATTATCCATCCTAAACACAATTTATCAGAAAACACTCATGGCCTGTTACCTCTACTAGACCTAGGAAAACCTCCAGAAAGCCACCCACTCCTAGCAAAGCAACCCCATCTACCAGTCAGAGGCCGCCCTTTCAAGACAGGGCAGGTAGTGTATGACTACCTACCAACCTTGGAACCTTAACCACCTCCATCTATCCCTCTCTCATTACATCTCTCTCACCGTCTCCAAATGTAGACTTATCCCTTCAGACAAGTGGGCTCTTTCTGTAATAGAAAATGGGTACTCCATGACCTGGCTTATTCTACCAAAGAGAAAGGGAATTCCACAGACTCCAAAAAAACAACTCCCCCTCTTACAAACAGTGCTAGACAACCTTATGACTCTCCAAATGTAGACTTATCCCTTCAGACAAGTGGGCTCTTTCTGTAATAGAAAATGGGTACTCCATGACCTGGCTTATTCTACCAAAGAGAAAGGGAATTCCACAGACTCCAAAAAAACAAATCCCCCTCTTACAAACAGTGCTAGACAACCTTATGACTCTCCAAATGTAGACTTATCCCTTCAGACAAGTGGGCTCTTTCTGTAATAGAAAATGGGTACTCCATGACCTGGCTTATTCTACCAAAGAGAAAGGGAATTCGACACTCCAAAAAAACAACTCCCCCTCTTACAAACAGTGCTAGACAACCTTATGACTCAAGGCACCATTCAAACAGTACCACTGTCTGCAATGGGAAGAGGCTTCTACTCCAGGATTTTCCTGGTTCCAAGAAAAGACGGTCCCTGGAGACCAATTCTGAACCTCTCACTTCTCAACCTCTTCCTTCAAGTACCAACCATCAGGATGCTTACCTTGCCAACTCTCTTTTCACTCCTCCTCCCTCAAGGGTTCATGGCCACTTTGGACATCAAGGATGCCTACCTTCTCATTCCTATAAGGCCAATTTTCAGGAAATACCTGAGGTTCTATGTGGTCTCTTCTCACTTTTGATTCTCTGCCTTGCCCTTTGGGCTTTCCACTGCACCCAGTGGAACCAATTATTGTCTTCTGCAGGACAAAAGGAATCCAGATATTCCCCTTATTTGGATGACCTGCTAATTCAGGCAGACTGCAAACAGACCCTCCTGCAACACTTACAAGTTACCATTGCACATCTATAGTCCCAGGGGTTTCAGATCAATTTATCAAAATCCCAACTGGAATCTACACAAGACATAGTCTTCTTGGGATGCAGGATCCAAACAGACATCATGAAAGCCTACCTCCCACCTCAAAAGGTGGAAAACATGACACATTACTTACTTTTCATTATTCACACCAAAGAAATGACCGCAAGCCAGTACCTCAGGCTCCTGGGCTACATGGCATCCACTATACCCATGTTACCTTTAGCAAGAATCCACATCAGGAAACTGGAATGGTACCTCAGATAATTTTGGATGCAGCAATCCCTTCCCCTCGAGTACAGTGTACCCCTCCTGCCCTGCCTCAAACAGGAGATACATTGGTTGTTGAATCAGGTGAACCTCAACCCGGGTCTTCCTCTCCAACCACCTCAACTAAACCAGACCATGTACACAGATGCCTCAGACTTAGGCTGGGGAGCAACTCTGGGGCACCTGAAAGTCCAGGGAGTGTGACCAGTACCACACAGGAAAGAGCACATCAATATTTGAGAAATGAGGGCAATATTACTGGCCTCTCGGGCTTTCCAAACCAAACTTCAAACAGGACCCCTGAAGCTTTTTACAGACACTACCACAGTGCTGTGGTATCTCAACAAGGATGGGGGGACCAAATCTTATTTACTTTGCAGGCTAGCTCTCCTGGTGTGGGAACTGGCCACCTCCCGGGGAGTGACCTTACAGGCAGTATACATACTCTTCCCAACAGCATTCTCAGGCAGACTCCCTCAGCAGATCCATGATGAAGGCACACAAATGGATGCTACACAGGGATGTCTTCCTGGGCCTGGTCCACCAGTGGGGTACACCTCAAATAGACCTGTTTGCCTCCTCCATCAACAGACAACTTCCCTCCTTTTGCACCAGATTACCGGAACTACAGGCTATGGCAACAGATGCCTTTTCAATTTCCTGGAAGGGGATGTTTCTCTATGCATTTCTCCCCTTCCTTCTTGTTCAAAAGGTCCTGATGAAGATCCATCAGGACAGACCAAAAATCTTGCTGGTGACTCCCTATTGGCCAGGACAGCATTGGTTCCCTCTAATCTTACAACTATCCAAGGGCAATCACCACAAGTTACCCCTCAAAGTAGACCTTCTCACACAGCACAAGGGAACCCAAATCTACCCACAGTGGCAATCTCTTTACCTCACTCTGTGGGTGATAGGATTCTGATCCCTTTCAGACCTTTACAATGAGGATGTGGTCACTGTCCTGCAGAAGGTCAGGAAACCAAATACCAGGAAATCTTACCTATCAAAGTGGAAATTATTCTCCATATGGTGTCTCAAAAGGCAGTTGGACCCATTGCAAAGCAAGACTCCTCTAGTACTGTATTACCTGTGTGAACTATTGTAGACAGGTTTAGCATTCTCATCCATTAAGACCCATTTGTCTGCCATTTCTGCATGTCTTCCTTTGGATCCCCCCTTAGCTTCCAGACTACCTGAAAAGCTTTTTCTTAAGGGTGTACTTCATCTCATGCCACCAAGGAAACCCTCTCCCCCTCCATGGGACCTGAACTATGTTTTAGAGAAGCTCACACTGCCCCCATTTGAGTCAGCTGCTAAAGCTTCCCTAAAGCATTGCACATGGAAGACTGTCCTCCTAGTGGCTTTGACCTCAGCTAGAAGGGTGTCAGAGTTGCAATCCCTCATGGCTATTCCACCCTTCCTCGTTTTCCACACAGACAGGGTAACCCTTAGAACTAACCCTTTCTTCATGCCCAAAGTGGTTAATGACCTTTCTTTAAACCAAGTCATCCACCTACCCACCTTCATCCCCAATCCAAAGGGAGACAGTGAGAGAGTACTTTGTTCCCTGGATGTGCACAGACAACTCAGATTCTATCTGCACAAAACCAGGTCCATCAGACAGGCTGACCAACTGTTTATCTCCTTCCACCCCAGGGCCCTAGGAAAAGCAGTATCTTAACAATTTCAACATGGATTTCTAAAGATATTACCTTTTGCTACAAACACCATGGGAAATCTCTGCAAGGTACTGTCAAAGCACACTCCACCAGGGCAATGGCCAATTCTGGGGCTTTCTTCAGGGGTTTGGACACTTTCACTATACTTGAAGCAGTCACTTGGTCTTCTGTGCATACCTTCACCAAACATTACAAGTTAGACCACATTTCTAGGGACAGAGCTGAATTTGCCAAGGCTATCCTCCATGGATTCCTGGAGAATTCTACTAGACCACCTCCCCCTTCCTCACAGTGAGCTTTGGCACTCACCCATATGTACAGAATTCTGCAACATGTGAACAGAAGGACAGAAAAGTTGTGTAAAATCTTACACAACCATAGATGCCCTTCTCTCTCAGTTGCAGTAGTCCTTCCCACCCACCTACCCCTCCTGTTGTGTGGCAGTTCCCTTTTTGGATGGTACAGGATTGGCATTACCCTTATAAGGACTGATTCTGACTGGGATGCTCAGTTCTGAGGTCTGGTGCGTGCAGATGTTACTTTTATGGCCCACGCTCTGCTAGCCACGTCAGACATCCCACACACCATACAGTGACTGAAATCTTTTGTATACTGGCTGGCAAGAGGAGAAAACCCATATGGACAGAATACTGCAACATGGAAGAGAAGGGCATCTATGGTTATGATAAGATTTTACACAACTTTTCTATACCTTATAAGAAAACAAGCATGAGTAAATTGGAAAGAGTACAGTGGAAATATATCAGCAGCATCCATGGCTGTGAAAATTAAAGTTATTATGAAAGGCTATAATATCTGAACTTGATATCTGAACTTGTAGAGGGTCTCATACAATTATTTGAGAAGAAGTTTTATTCAGGGATATAGGGCATTTAGAAATAACTATCTCTGGGAATGTTTGAGGTTATCAAAATTAACAGATAATCATCTGGCAACCAATGTTGAAAATTATATAGGAATTATATATATAATAATTGGTTCTTGTGAGAGCAGACAATGCAAGAAAAAGACAATCAAATTATATTAAAGTAAGCTGGAGTTTAAATATTTTTAAAAACAAACTTGTTTTGGTATATTGGCAGGCTATAAGGACATTAATATTTTGAAAGTACCTTAAGTTTCATTGCAATGAAAATCTTGCTACAGTTATTTTCTTTGGACATGCATATTAGCCTGCTGAATTTCAGCCAAGACTGCATTCTTGCGCATTAGGGTTGCCACCTTTTCAAATGGCCAAAGTGGGACATTTTCGGGACAAACATCAGATTTAACAGGCCGACACATACCCACGGTCAGTACAAAGGATAAAACTAAACTTTTTTGCTAAAATAATAGCTTATTCTTGTAGCATTTTAGTTGCTTAATCTGTTTCTTATAATATTTAGGTATTTTAGATACAGAATAACTGTTTTATGCAACTATTACATAAAATACAGGACATAATTATGTCCTACAATCTCAGGACATTTGCCATTTTTAATATTTTTTGTCAGGACACAACTGCCCAAAGAAGGACTGTCCCTCGCAAAGTGGGACAGGTGGTAACCCTATTGCGCATGCATTGAGAGAGAAGAATTGTACTTTTAGCTCTCATAATAACCATGCTTAAAGTTTTCCCATGTAGTAGGAAATCAGGAAAATCATAATAAGACAGAACAGTGAGTGCAATCCTTTCCCGTCTCGCATAAAACTGAAATCTGCCTAATCAGATGATTAAATTACTCACCAGTAGATCCAACAAACAGACCTATTTCTCTCTGAAATCAGCCCTACTTTAAATGGTCCTGCTTCAGCAGACAACTTCATAGTTGAATTTTTCTCAGTTCCTTCTATTAGTCAACCACATTCCACCTACTAGACCACATTATTTCCTCATTTTCTACTTTTTCCTCCATTTTACTTTATAATTAATTACCCATACCTACAAAACTTAAAATTGCTTATAACTGTTATAACACCCCAGTTCTAATAGTGTCCTGCTGTGGTTTGTTATGTACACACCATATTGTTCTCTCCTCTGCAGTGTTTTCAGCCTATCCACCGTAGGGCATACCGCCAATGACACTTGGTAAAAAGATTATCTATCATCTTACTAAGGTATTATACAACTTCAGACTTGAGGTCCAACTCCACTGTACTACCTTAGAGAAAGCATTTTGAAAACCTCATCTGTGTACAGGCTTGCTTAGACTTTGAAAAATATGGGATCTTATCTATGCACCAGCATAGATTCTGGTCCATTAGAAACACCAATACTGCCCCCTGCACCTTCACTGATAACATCCTGTGAAATGTGGACCAGAAAGATAGCTTTGCTGAAACCAGGGAAACAGAAAAATATTGCTCATCGTTTACAAGAGTCGTCGTATTGCACAAGGAGGCATAAAGGCATGATCTAATATGGATTTGTGCTTGCAATAATGAGGATGCATGTTTATGCAGAGATAGCTGCAGTTGCTTTAACTTTCTGACTTTCCATCTTTTTTGAAATTTTGAATTTGAAGGAGAGATATTTTCTAATCTGCATTACCTAGCACTGTTCTGGTCAGCAGCTATGCTACAGTCTTAATTTGTAAAATTCTGAATAAAATGAAAGAAACGTCCTAAAAATAGGAACTATCATGAACAATATAGTTAGTGTGAGTTCTCAGTATGAATAAGGACACAGAAAAAAATAAAAATGAGAGACTTGGAACCACAGAAGTGTAAGGTCCGTTATAAATGCTGATTATTAAATGGAAAGGTAGGAAATTTATGTTATCTCTGAAAAAAACATTTTTCCTCCTCACAATTATTTCATTACTAAAATATATGTGTTCTAATCACTATTAGGAACTCCAGAGGTGTGCTATTCTAATATAACAGCCTTACATAATAGAAAGAAGATATAGTAACTTGACAAATGGTTACCATTTGAATGAAAACTCTTCCCTCATCCCAGTTTCCTGAACATACAGTTTCTGGAATGTTTGACTTACACATACAGAAGTATAACTTTTACTGATTGTAGTCTGTTCAGAAAGGTTGGAATCTGAGTGATTTAACAATTCAGCAGTGCTTGGTAAGTGGCATGGGTGAATGAAATAACCTGATTTGGAATTCAAACTTTTTTTTAATGATTTCAGTTAGTCTGTGACAAAAAAAAGTCTGTCTCAGGTTAAACGATTAAGGTGATACCGCTATAAGCATGGCATACTGTTCTTCACTGGAATGACATCAGCTCCACCTCAAATCAAAGTCAATGTTCTATGTGCATTTATCCACAGTGAAATTCTATAATATCACTACTACCTGCAGTGATACAGGAACTCGGAGCTTCTTGTTTCAAAGAGAATCCATCATTCATTCGTTATAACTATTTGTTTATTTACTATTGTCTATGGATACTTGTATAAATTTCCTAAAATGTTGCCTTCTGAGCATTACTCAACTGGAAGACGAAGTTTGAACTCCCAAGTTTCAACTGCCTTGTGACAATTGGAATTCCTCCACAAGACATCCTTGTCAGTGAGTTCTACAGGCAGTGATGGCCCTTTGGGGGAATTTCTTCATTCTTCACATTGGTGCGACCATGGAGTTGGTATATATAAGTTCAGAAAATGGGGGGGGTTCAGGGAATGCAGTTCAATTACAAACTTCAGTGCATTTGTTTTTGTCCACTCATAGTGCAAGTCCTTCTTAGGCTGTGCTTGCAAATACATACATTTCTTACCACCTTTACACAGTTACCTAACAATACCAGAATATGTGAAACATGAACTACTAATGGTAAGAATTAAACTATCCAGTTACAGAAACACTTGGTATGAAATGAACAGAGAGGCAGCATTCCTTCATTGCATTTCACTTTGCTGTATAAAAAGAGCAGGGGAAACGTGACATGTTAGCACTTTTAAGGGAATGATATGTTTTTCAGATGGTTGCTGATAAACTGTTGCTAAGTGGTGTGATTAATTCAGCACTACATTCCTGCACTCTGTGTCTGCTTCCTGATAATACTCAACTAATTACCATGTGAACAATAGATGACAAAGTTTCCACAGCCACTTTTATAATAAATACACAATAACTTTTCCTAGATCACTATTCAATAATGTTACTATGCTAAGAATAAAGTAATGTTAACAAAGTAAAGGCAAACTCATTACTCATTTTAAGGGCCAGATATATGTGTGTGTGTGTGTGTGGGGGGGGGGGGGGGGGGTGTAGAATATGTGTGTGTATTTATACACATTTCTGGATGTTTGTGTCTTAGTATACAGTTTTAACATTTGTTTTCATTATCTTTTATACTATTAAAGGCAGAATAACTGAAAGTGTAACAGTTCCACTCTACTCTAATACATCCAACCATCATTTTGTAGCAAACAAACTAATATCTTAGCTATGCTCCATCATAAAAGAATGTCAGAGAAACTCCCAAGAAGTTATACTCTGCTGAAATTCTGGCATTCTTTTATCACAGTAGCATAGAGAGATGAAAGAAAACTACAATAAAATGCTACCTCTTAAGTCTCTGTTCATATTAAGTCATATGCTTTCTGAAGACACTATTAAAATCTACTGTCTTTATTCACCAAAACACTTCCAGTTCAAGGTTGTAGGGGAACTGGTGCCTGTCTTGGCATGTATTGGGTACAAGACAGAAAGTTAATCCTGGATGAGATTCCAGTGCATCACAGGACAAACACACATATACACAACACAACGTGTGCACCTACAGACAGTTTGTGGGATCATCAATTCCCCTATGATATGTCTTTGTGATATGGGAGAAAACTGAAGCAACTGGCAAAAACCCATGTTGGCATGTAGAGATCATACAAACTATATGGAAGGCATCCCAGCTGGGAACCAAATGAGAAAACTCAAATGGTCCACAGCTGTCCCTCACCCTGCTGTCATCTTATATCAGTGATGCTCCAAGTAACACCGCTGAGAATCCACCCCACCATTCTCACAGTCCTAGAAGTAAAAACAATAGTCATTTTTTCTGTTTATAATTAACAAACGCTTCTAGCATTACTCATACATGTAGACCCACCAACCTACAGATCATCCTTATCATGTATAATCTGTCATTCATTACAGGATAAATCACCGGTACAGTTGTAGTCCTTTTTAGCCAACAGAGATCATTACCATCTATTCCAAATCATGAACAATCCCAATGTCAGAAACTGGATGCTGGGCACACCAGTATGAAATGACGGAGATAACTGGAATCATTAACCCATCTAGTGTTTATTTCTGAGTAATCAATTACTGCAGCAGATCTCATCATGCGGACTCCTTCTATGGCATTACTGCAGCAGATCTCATCATGCAGACTCCTTCTATGGCATTACTGCAGCAGATCTCATCATGCAGACTCCTTCTATGGCAAGCTGAAAAGTGTTGCTAAAATGTTTTACAAAATAGGAGTGTTATAGTAGTTTTTTTACAGATTCCACAGAAAGTAATACAAAAATCAAATAATTATTGAGTGCAATGTAAAATATATGGGGTGAAAATTTAATTAGAGACCAAATGCTAGGCATAATAGAATGGCATGTGCTTAACTGGAATCATTAACCTATCGAACGCTTATTTCTGTGAAATATTAGACCTATTCCTCAAGCATAGTAGTGTTCACAGAAAAAAAAAAACATACTAAGGAAAAGTGAGAACACAATGTTTCAGAAGATAGCAATAAAGTCACTCCCTATTGTACTTTTCAAGATGGCTTGAAAGGAACAGTATTATCAATCAGAATCTAGAAAACAGCACACTTTTTTAAAGAATGCTCAGTCTAATTTGTAAGACTCCATCACCAGTGTGAAAATATTACTAAAGCAGTCATATATGGCAGGAAAAACACAAGTTTATTGATTTTAAACTTTCTGAATTTGAATTAAGAATAAATTACATCAAGATAAAATTAGTTTAACTAGCATGCTTATTATTGTTAAGTAATATTCGTACTTTTGCCTGCAATGCTCTGTAGATCATTCAATAATTGTATTAAAAGAATTCTCTTAATCATGTCAAGTGATAAAACATGAGCTAAAGTTCCAGGTTTACCTGCTAGGAATAATCATGTCTTGTTTATTCAACTCGCAATTATTTTAACCCAAAACATCTAAAACTTAGGGAGGGCACAGAGCACACCCAATATCGACATACAAATATATACGGAGACCATGCATTGTATCAATTACACAGGTTTTTGACAGCTAGTTCTGCTGTCTAAAGCTGACAAATGCAGTCCAAGCCGAGTGCAAGAAGAAACAAAATGCACAACCACTGATAGCGGACTTATTTTTGTGTGAAGTTTTACTTTTGGTCAATGTTGGGAGTGGGAGATCTGAACATGGTAAGTGGGAGTTGGTAGTAATGTTGGAGCTTTCAGACATAGCAATAATTTCAGTATGAGGGCTGAGTGCATATATTTGTAAGTGTTCATGGTTTAGGATTAGGGCAAGGGAAGGGGCCAGATGTAGTCTCATGCTTGAGTAGTGATCTGTGTGAAGTGTGTTTGTGTTTTGTTTAGTTGTACTGTTAGGGAAAAGGTGTCTAGTAATGTAATGTTTGGTAAGGTTTGGGTTAAGTGCAATGGTAGTGTTAGGTGATGAAGGTGGGGGTATGGGGGGTAAAGAACCTGGTTACTAGTAAGATATATACAGAAGCCTAACCTACAACATGCATTACAGAGATTATTGTATATTTAGCCACATGTAAAGAGTGTCTGCCTTTTTATAAGGGTAAAAGAAATGGACATGTTAAGGAAAGAATTTCTGAACAATGTTTGGATATATGTAGAGTCATTCAAACCAATGCATTGGGTAAGCATGTCATAGGCATGAATAGTAGACACACATATGTGTTTATAGTTTTACAGAAATTGAATCAGACCATTGGTATAGGAGATATTACTTGAGATGTAAAGAACAGCTAAATATTCATATATGAAAGAACTTCCAGTAGTGACTGCATTCTATTGTTTTATATCATATGTGTTCTAAGAATGCTGTAGTTCTGCATTACAGCAGGATTTAAGATCAGACGCTACAGACTGTGTAGCATGTAGCTGCTTCATTCAGGTGGTGTGGTTACCTAAGCTACCTACATGTGCTGAATTACACACCATGCTGTCATTGCACTGATATAATTTCTGCTACACGACTGCCAGCACTGTCCAGCAGTCAGCAGGTCCAGCCAGCCATGCAGATGTCAAGCATTCAGAAGGAAAATACATAAATGTCATGAATCTAAATCTGGGAAGTTATTGAATCTCAGAAAAGCACAGATAATGTTGGAAATTACTGGTATATGCACACAAACATTCCTGTGAAAGATGTGTGATAGTGAGTAGCCTTGTGTAACATCACATTAGTCAATAATTCAGCATGAGTTTGTCCCTCCAGCATTAAAGTAACTCAGTCTGACAGTAATTTTCTTATTCTCCTCTTTAGTTTTCAATTGTATAATTACTCTTTCTGGTGACTTTTGTCCAGAACTCCATGTAATAATTACAGAACTTGTCTGAAAATTCTCACAGCAAGCTAAAATAATATGTAATACAGAACCAACTGATATTGCCAACATTCTGGCAGATAGGTTCAGTGCTAACTTTACCCCACTCACCCCCTAAAGGGCCCATCTCTATACCAGAATAATGCAAAGTTCCTGTAATCACGGCTGCACAGGTAAAAAACATACTCTCCAAAGCCAGGAGCACAGCATCCATGGGACCTGACAACATCCCAGGCTGTGTTCTATATGATCTACAGAATGAACTGGCACCCCACCTAAGCACCATGTTCAATCATAGCCTTACCTCAGGCTTTGTGCCCACTGTATGTCGCACAGCGATGGTCATCAAAGGGGGAACCACCACGGACCATGGGAACTACTGCACCATTAGCCTGACAAGCCTGGTCTGCAAGGCTATGGAACATACCATCATGGAACTTATAAACAATGACATTGGTAATCTCCAAACTCTGGACCCCACCCAGTTTGGGTTTGTAAAAGGCAGATCATGTCTCCTAAACCTGATAGACTTCTTTGAAGTGGTCACCAAAGCTATAGATGAGGGTAAGGTGGTTCACACAGCCTATCTAGATTTTGCCAAGGCTTTTGACACCATCCCCCACTCTTGAATTATAGATAAACATACTAAACTAGGTATAAACCCCTATGTCACAAGATGGGTTGCCAACTGCCTCACTGACAGAACCCACACTGTGAAAGTAGCATACTCCAAATCCGACTTCAGACAAGTGACAAGTGGAGTACCACAAGGTTCAGTCCTGGGTCCTCTCCTGTTTTGTATTTACTTCTCTGAAGTACAGGCTAACACAGAAGGTCTTTGGCTAATGAAGTTCACAGATGACTGCAAACTAGGAGCCATAAACAAAACTCCTAATGATTTGGACATCCTACAAAAGGGCATCACTGAGACAGATGCCTGGTGTCAAAGCCATGGCCTCAAGCTCAATGCCAAAAAGTGCATTGTCATCCCTTTTGGTAAAAACTCTGTACCCATGAGCTACCACATAGGTGGTAGTCTATTTAACATCAAAAGCATGATAAGAGACCTTGGGACAGAGGTGAACAGTAGTATCTCCTTTGATAATCACATCACTACAGTAGTCAGGAAACCCTTCTATGTGGCACACCTCATCACAAAAGGTTTCTCATCCAGGAAAAAAGAGGTCATTGTTCCCCTCTACTCATCACTCATTAGACCCATTATAGAATACAGCGCCCCTTTTGGTATGTACCTCACAAGACATCTACAACAACTGGAAAGGCCGCAGAAATACCTCACAAAGGATTACTGGCCTCAAACAGATGCCCTATGCAGACCATCTCAAAAAACTCCAGCTTTACTCCATTGCATATCGCCTACACAGAGCTGGTCTCTGCCTAAGATACAAAGCTATGTCAAACCCAGACTTGTTGACATGCTCCACTTGAAGAAATCCCAATACCTCCGAGTTACACGCTCTAGGGACCTAAACCTTGTCATAACAATAAACAGAACATGCTGGAGGGATAGATTCCTGTCCCAGAGACTTACCATACTCTGGAACAAACTACCTATCTATATTAAACAAAGCTCCTCATTAGCACTCTTCAAGAAACATCTTGATGATTGGATGGGAGATAGGAAATTCACCCCGGGGATCACTTCTGTGGCTCTGCTCGACAGGGGCACAGGAAAATTATTTTTTTGGGTGGCGAAAGCCAGGTTACCTTTTTGGCTAGGCTTATATAGGCCCTAGGGTCAATAGCCTAGTACCTACCTATGAACCTATGTGCAGGTGCATTCACACAAATATTTTGCATGCCTTAGAAGACCAAATAGAGGGTTGTAGGTTGGAACTGATGAATCTCTTTCAATCCCAGCTGCTGCTGCTTCAGTTGTCCTATCAAGAATCACCTTCACAGAATCAGAACAAACCAAAACAGCAAATGCAGAACCATGTCTGCAATTGTAAATTCATAGGAAAACTGAAGAACAAAAAAGGAAGTTACACAATAGTTCCTGTGAGGAAATAGACCATTTCAACTGTTAATTAAGGTTAACCTATGGGTGAACTAAGATTGAACTCTCAAGCTTCAGTTGCCTGAGGTTCAACCCACCAACAACCAGAGTTCCTCCACAGGAAATCATTGTTGGTGAGTTCTGCCAACAGTGATGCCCTTTTTGGGGGAATTTATCCCTTCTTCAAGTTAATATGGCCATGAAGTTGGTATATATGTTTGGGGATGTGCATGGGAGGATGCACCCCTGCAAAAACACTTTTTTCTGCCATATTTTTGGCAAATGCAGTTCAGAGATTCTGATCCTCACATCCTTTAGTTTTGCCCATTCACAGTGGACACATTAAATAAGTGCCCCAGGAAAGCACAAGGTTAAGGGAGTTGCGTATCAAATCTAATATCCACTGCGGACAACTAATGTACAATACCCAGCATCCACTGAGGACAACTAATGTACAATACCCAGCATCCACTGCGGACAACTAATGTACAATACCCAGCATCCACTGCGGACAACTAATGTACAATACCCAGCTGTCCATCCTTCATGCAAGCTAAACAATGCCTAACTTGGCACCCAACAATGTAAATGAGGTGCAGGGTTTACATTACAGAACAGCAAAGCATAACATCAGTGCATCACATATATGTAACATGTAGTGCACACCTCTGTCTTACCCAACGCAGTTTGTAAAAAAATCAAAATCAAATGTTAAAACTAAGGAGTGGAATAAATAAGAAAATAAGAAAGTAATTCAAATAGTTAGACAAGGTAGTAGGACATCATTAGTGTCCTGTACACACTATTGTACAACTAGAACCAAGAGACACCATGTCTGGAGAGAGTAAAATAACAAACACATAAGCACAGCAGCAACATTTAAGTGTCCTTCCCAAGTAGTGTAGACTGCTGGCATGAGAGGTGGTCACACTATACTGCAGTGAATGTCCCATGCTAGTATGCCATCTGTACACAGGAACACACACATGGATATGTATACATGGCACACGCATACATATGTGTACATGGCACTGTAGTATCTACACATGTAATATGGCAGATAGTAAGACGCTGTCGTGGAAATCAGATGAGGACCTGACACTCATGTAATGAACATAACATCTGTTTGAAGTAACAATGATGGGAATCAGCTTTGTAACATCTTGCACATAAAAACAGACAAAACCACATATGTAGCCTGGAATGATAAAAGCCTAAGAAAAGCACAACCTTAGACACACACAATGGAATGATGGGAAACCAAGTGCAATACATACAGAAAGCAGTAAGCAGACAAGGATAACACAATTCCAAAATATTACAACAGAAATACATCAGAAAGGGTAAAATACTAGCAAAGACTGGATAATCAAGGATTCCTACACTGATGTTACGCATAATTCTGACATTTTTACATCAACAAACTTCCTTTTTGACTATCCATCATTTGACTCAATATTACAGAATCTTTTCCTCGGCAGTCAGACACTTGTAAAAATTAACCAAATGTTTAAAGGGCCAAACATGAACTCAGTCAAAACATAAAAAAACAAAATGATTGATGTGCCTTTACTAGTAGGTAAGCATTCTGATCAGCAGTGAAACATAAGCACAAAAAAGTGCAAAAAAATGTATAAAACACATCTCCAGTGCTAATCCAAACACTGAAATATGGAGCAGTCTTGCAAACAGTATATACATTAGAAGTTAACAGTGTCCCACCTGCACCAAAATACAAAGCAAAGTCATTATTTAAGTGGGGGCTCCATACCTCATATCCCCAGATCCCCTTTTATATATATATATATATATATATATATATATATATATATATATATATATATATATATATCAGACTCCATGGAGGCACAACTGTGACTACCATGCAACAGCATACATATTGCACTGAAGTTAATCATATCATATTCAATATACTGTAAAGTCAAACAAATGCACAGTCGTCTCAATGACAGTCATTTTCAAATTTGACATAACAGTCAACCATGGAAACTGCATCTTTACACATATAATAGATATATATATATATATAGATATATATATATATATATATATATATATATATATATATATTTATATATATATATATATATATATATATATATATATATATATAAAATATATATGTGTGTGTGCACGTGTGTGTGTGAGTGTGTGTATGCATATTTATATGTGTGAGTGTGTGTGTGTGTGTGTGTGTGTGTGTGTGTGTGCACGCCTGCGCGTGTATGCATATATACATATAGACACACACACATTTGTATTATAGAGAGACACATACAGATACATGTATATACAGTAGGCACACTATACACACACACCCACAAATATTTGCAGACACATACATAATCAAGTATATACTGCATCTATGCATAACAGATACATGTAGCCATATGCATGACAAATGTAAGATTTATGGTGGAAGACAAAACAGCTACAAGGGAAACCCAGTGAAAAAACAGAGGCCAGAGAACACTTGCAAATTCAGAGAGGACTGGAAATGGCAGAAAAAAATGTAATGTAAAAATGTAAATGAATGAAGCAAAAAAAGATCACAAGCACTCACACAAAAAAGACACTCAGACACACATACATATAACACCCACAAATACACAGTGTAACGCAGAATGGACTTTTTTGCTAGAAATGAACCTTTTCAAGCAGGCACTGCAGAAGTGAAATTTATCAGTAAGGAAGTGTAACATGGATATAAAGTCTTACAGAAGGGCTGCATACAGATGCGGACCTGAGGCAGACAAAAAATGGCTGCCATCACAACAGAAGAAAAACAAATAGTAGAGGAGAATGCAAATATTAAGCAAAAACAACAACAACTTGAGCTATACAGTCAGTCAGTACACCAGCAGACTTACCACCAGACTCAGATACAGACAGAGCAGGGTCTATCAATTCCATATCGCTAGGATACCTCTCAGACACCCCATGAAACTGACAGCAAAGTATGCCAAAACTCTTGTGAGTGAATAGGAATGGAGGCAGTTATACTCTGGAACATAGCAGACAACTCACTGAAGCCATCACAAATCCACAAATCCAAATTCTTCTTTAAAACCTTTGACATATTTCTGGTAAACTCCAGGGTCTCTAATGATTTCTTCAAGGCAAACCAGTTACTGCTCTCGGGTGACTTAGAAACGTTCAGAATTAACCCCATTCATGTGAACCCCATTGTAACAGCTGTGCTTTCACTGCTGACACCTATTCACACCTAAACAGTTGTATTGAGAAAGTCATCTCGATTCCCTCCCAATACACTGGAAAATTTAAGAGTAGACCATCATGGAAGAGCTCTGATATAAACAAATTGCACAATAAAAGAAAGAAATTGCTTACCATCTATAAAACAAGTTAATCTCTGCATTAAAAGAAAGTTCTGAGAATAGGGTAGCAAGAACCTCAAGTGCAGTGTTAAAATGAGAGTAATTATTAAATTAGAGTTATTACCAAAAAAAGACAACCATAAAATGTATGATTGAAACAAGGAAGTAATATACAGTAATGGCCTGAGCATATTTATAGCAATACTATGTATTCAGATCCCAAATTCAACTTCACACAACCTACCCACCACAAATCACTCTCTGTCAAATGCTGTAGCTTTTACATGGGACTAAGAATGGGTACATCTGTTAGACTTCATAACATACCTAGCTGCTGCCTAATTGACACCCAGAAAAGCCTGCCTGAACCCCTCCTTAACATTTTTAATTTCATTGTTTTTACTGTACATGTCCCTGATGCCTGGAAAAGTACCACAGTGATAATACTGCACAAGGGCAGCTCTTTCACTGATTTAGACAAGTATAGCAATATTAGCTTTGCAAGTATTATGGGTAAAGGTATGGAGCACATTAAATTAACTTAGATATGGGTAATCTCCTGGCAAAAGATCCTAATCAATTCAGCTTCATGAAAGGCAGTTCTTGTCTCTTAAATCAAAAGGTCACTAAAGCCATTGGACAGTAGCCATTCCATACATGCCACCTATTTTGACCTGGACAAAGCCTTTGTGAGTACTTAGTAGCCAACTGGCTGTCAAGAAGGTCTGACAGAGCAGAGGTATGTTTAGCTTCCTCTGAATGTAATAAAGCCACTAGTGCTGTCAGACATGGTTAGTCTCGGGTCTCCTCTAGTTTGTTGTTGTTTAATATATTAGTTTGTTGTTGTTCAATATATTAGTTTGTTGTTGTTCAATATATTAGTTTGTTTTTCTTTGTTGTTGTTTAATATATTTCTTATTAGAAAATGGTCAAATAGAATTCCAAATCTGAATGAATAAACTAAAGCAATAACATGGCTGTTCTTTCTGTACAAACCCTCTATAAACAATTATTTCTCAGAAAAACAAATTGCACTGGCATTTCACTCAGCTGTCCACAGAGAACACTGACAGAACAAATGACCACCACCTTAGCAGAGATAAACTACCCAACATAGGAATGTCCCCCCAAAAAGATAGTTAAAAAAAAACATCAGGACCACACACATATCTCATATACATACTAAATCTGCACCAAAATGAAATAAAATACAACAGAAATCAGGACAGTTACACAAATGTAACATAGTTTATAGTAATAAATGCACTAAAACTCAAATGTAAATATAATATCTGATCATGAACAGTAAAAGGCATCTAAAAAGACATAAAAAAACTTCCTGATGAAGTGATAGCATAAGCTCCACAAACAGGAAATTAAGCTGTGCTGGTAGGGGCACAAAGTAAATAAAATATACACACAGAAAACCAGCAGTCCCTATACCAATAAAAAAAACTTAAACTCAGACTAACTTAAGAGGTAAACTTAAAGACACAATACACAAAAGTAAATCATTGGATACATACAAATGCATTTAAAATAGTAATGAAACCTACAAATTTAATTGTATACAATGAACAAGCATACCATCATGCAAACCAACATAAGAAAATGATGGATGGCTTTATATATTTCCTTTCAGTTCTTGGACTTGCCACCAAAATGATATTTTAAGGCTGTTTTACCTTGAAAACAGTCTATATGTTTGTGAAGCACTGTGCTGCTGACTTTCAAATCTCCTGATCTGGATTTGTTCACCTGTCAGTACTCAACTAATGAGGTATGCTATTCCTGTTTGCTGGTGGGCTGAAAAGCAATTACCTGTAGTTCTGAGAAACAATAAATGTAAATGTTAGATTTTAACTGAATAATTAAAGCACCTTAAAACACACATGCATATAATAAGATAAGGAAAAAAAAAACAGTACAACTAAAACTATAACAAAACTCTTCAAATCATTTTTCTTTCTCTTTTTTCCAGACTTAATCAGGAATAAAGGAAATAACATACCAGTAAGGTTAGCATAATGTTCATCATGTTTTTTTTTTTTGTTTAAAAATAAAATATGCAGATTTTATTTTTCATTATTAATAATGTTTAACATTTCTTACAATCAATGGCTATGCACTTAATGTATTTTTAAAGAAACACTGTAATTATTGGCAAAACAAAACATTACAATGATACATAAAAGGAAGTATTTTAACAAAACAAGCAAAATTATACAAGAGTATGCACAAAAAGTTCAACAAATAAGACAGTACCAACAAACCCAAATGCAGATGTCATTTCTAAGTGTAATAATGCCCTCCAGTGTGGGCATATAGGGAAATAATGCAACAGTGAAACTTCCTAGGGATTAGAGGCCTGACACTACCACCTGGGCAGTCACTTACTTCCCTATAATGCTCACCCTCTCAGACATTATTGCTGACTTATCCCTGACTTCTGTGCCTACCCAGAGTTTTGTCGCAGACTTAGAAGTTAAAAGATATTAAATAAATGGACAAGAAATGAAGGACAACTTGTGGCAAGTATAAAAAGCATATCATTTAGTAGTATTTATTATTTGCAAACTCAAGTACTTTGTGGTTTATTGTTTTAAAGACGCAGGTACTGTAACACACAATTTGTTTGTCAAGATTCATGTAATATAGTCTGACCATCCAACAATGTAGTTTTGCTACTGTGGCTATTACTAAACCACATTGCACTGGTAAAAGAATGTTATAGTCCACAAGAAACTGGGTTATTGTGTTGTGCTCAGATTTTTCAAATATTGCACCCAAATTGGTCAGTGTTCTTACTGGACTATATTGTTCTTTTTATTTTGGAGTGGTCACCAACTTTCACATATGAGTTTTCCCACTCTTTCAAATCTTGGATACTTTGTTTTTCTCTAAAGCTTCTGTTTATTAATAGACAAACAGGTTAGGCAATGCAAGGTCCAGCTGGTCTTATTTCAACAAGTGGAAGATTACCAGTACATATTGAAAATGACTTCACAAAAAAAAACAAACAAAAAAAAAAAACAACTGTCACTGACTTCTGAATACCAGTATTTTATTCACCTCTAGCTCCTTGGCACAATAGCCTTCAAGGAGTACAAACAAACAATAATAATTCTTCTTATACAGTATTAAAAAATCTTGGACTTGGTATTAACCAACATGAGTAACCACTGCAGCATCCCTACAATGTCATCATCCCTGGTAAGATCTGACCACTCGTCACTTTCGAAGTCACCATCTCCTCTGACCCCCCCCCCCTCCCAGTAGGGTCAAGCAAAAAAACTTCTCCAAAGCTAATTAGAACTTCCTGAGGGAAGGTATAAACAGCTTCACAGACCACTCCCCTTCTACAGGAACTGGCACATATATCCAAACCTACACCAAAGTACTATATGAGCATTTATATAGCTGCATGGAATCAGGAATACTTGACAGGACAAAATCATCCTCCTCAAGGAAAAGTAAACCTGTCTAGTGGCCATCTGCAATAAATAAACTCTATAATAAAAGGAAGAAATTGCTGTCCAGGATCAAGAAGGAGCAAGTGCCTAATTGGAAGCAATCTCTCCTTAGCCTGAACAAGTAAATAAGAGCACTGGTGAAATCCTCAAAATTCAAACTTCAAGTTCAAACTGGCCACATCTACTAAAGACAATCATAAGGCCTTCTTCATATATGTGCGCAACCTCAAGGGAAGCACCCAGATCTGCTCAGAACTGGTGGTCAAGGACACCACATACACAAACACTGTAGATATAGCCAACCTGCTGGCAGACATGTTCAGTAAAAACTTCATCCCTCTGTCCCCCCATCAGTAAAACAGGACATCTCCTTTACATGCCCCCCTCCCCTTATCTCTAGGGAACAAGTTATCACTGCCTCTCAAAGGCAAAAAATACATCCTCCATGGGACTCGATAACATTCCGGGCTGCACCCTACATGAACTCAAGCAGGAACTTGCAGCACCATTAGGCACCATATTCAACAAAAGCTTGAGTACCTGCTTCATCTCAGCTGAGTTGAGGACAGCTACTGTCATCCCTTTGCACAAAGCCTAACTAGCTTGATCTGTAAGGCCATGGAGTAGATTATCATGTACCTCATTAACAAGGACATTGACAACTTCCAGACACTCGATCCCATACAGTTTGGTTTTGTCAAGGGGAGGTCAAGCCTGTTAAATTTGGTTGACATCTTTGAGACAGTGACCAAAGCCATGGACGAGGGGGAAGTCAGTGCTCACTGCCTACCTTGACCTGGCCAAAGCCTTCAATACTATTCCCCACTCAGGTATAATAGATAAACTCTCTCAACTAGGCATCAATCCATAAGTTACCAGATGGGTAGCAAATTGGTTCACTGATAGAACCCACCTTATCAAAATAGGGGAAGTCACCTCAAGCAGTAAACCCGTAACAAGCAGTGTACCCCAGGATCAGTCTTGTGGCCTCT
Organism: Protopterus annectens; assembly: GCF_019279795.1. Classification (NCBI taxonomy): domain Eukaryota; kingdom Metazoa; phylum Chordata; order Ceratodontiformes; family Protopteridae; genus Protopterus; species Protopterus annectens. The sequence continues at coordinate 354,892,928 of NC_056738.1, forward strand.
GTTTGGGATATACTTTTCTGAGGTGCAGGCCACAACCAGTGGGATATGGCTGACCAAGTTTGCAGAGGACTGCAAGCTGGGTGGCCATCATCAATTTGCCTAGAGATGTGGACATCCTCCAAGAGGGCCTCACCCAAACAAATGACTGGTGCCAGAAACATGGCCTCAAACTGAATGCCAAAAAACACATCATCATCCCTTTTGGGGAGAGTGATGTCCCCATAAATTATCACATTGATAATAAGGTCCTAAGCACGCAATCAGTCGTGAGGGACTTGGGCATCCAGGTTGATAGCAAACTGACTTTTGACCACCATATCGCCTCTGTTGTACAGAAAGCTTTCTATATGGCCCACCTCATTAGTAAGGGTATCTCATTCAGGAACAAGGTGGTCATAACATCCCTGTATTCTTCCCTTATAATACGTATTATTGAGTAAAATGCCCCTTTTGGCATGTACCTCACAAAGCAACTGGAGAGACCACAGAGGTTCCTCACCTGGAGAATCCAGGGCCTCAAACATCTACCCTACATAGATAGGCTAAAGGCCCTGTCCCCCTACTCAGTTTCCTACAGACTCCTAAGAGGTGACCTCTGTCTGGCATATAAAGCAGTCTCAGACCCCGCTCTGATGAGACTGCTGCATATCTGCAACTCAAGCTCCAGTCGAGTAATCCACATGCTCAACCTCAACCTGGTCTGTGACATCGACTTGTTGGCAGCACAGATTTGTATCCCAGAGACTCCCTCTTTTGCTGAATAGAATCCCTCTCCACGTCAAGCAGAGTGCCTCATTAACCCTGTTTAAGCGCAACCTGGATAACTGTTTAGGGAACAGAAAATACACCCCCGGGATTCCACCTGTGTCCCTGCTGGACAGTGCTATAGGGTGCTGACTTGTTGGAACAATGGCTAAATTATTGGCTAGGCTTGTAAGGTCGTCTGGTCCAATAGGCTAGCAACTTCCTATCATCCTATGAAAAAGAGAAAAAGCATCACAGGTGTGAACACTAAACAAACCAATTATTTAGTCATGTATGTCTAATTACATTCATTATTTAACCCTGATGGTGCCAGAGTATTATACGGCAATATGAACATTTCTTTATATAACAACTTGTCTTTAAGATCCACATATTCTCCCATTCCCACAGAAACTTGTTACAAAATACAGCCCTTTAAAAAGGTAGGATTACTGCCATGAAACTAAAATGTATGCCCAACGGGCTTTCTAAACGTTCATTTCTGATGCCCCTTATATGTTCCTGAAGCCGAATTTTAAATGCCCTTTGACTTTCCCCCACATAATGTTAAATAAAAAAACTTTGTTCAGCTATTGTACCGAGGCACTAGAGGTGGATAAAATACTGGTGTTTAGAAGTCGGTGGCAGTTGTTTTTTGGCAGTACATATTGTGAGGCTACTCATAACCTTTGGCAGTAAACATTTTCCTGGCACGACTTTAACAGATTGCAAAACAAGGTGTGAGACTGGGAACACCTAGTATCGGAGGTTATTTCTGTTTTAGGAAACAAGCATAAAGTTGTCAGTTAAACAGGAAAGAATAGCATTACAATGTCACATCTGTCCTGATCTCTAGCTAGGGAGATGATATTTATAATACAAGCCATGCTTTTACCTAGTATATAATTTCTTTCATTCTAGAATTTGTAGGAGTTTGAGAAGTAATTTTGCAATGTGTGTAGTATTTTTGATATGCAGGCCTTATTTGCTGACGGCACTGACTGTGTATTTATCAAGGCAGATTTATAAGCTTGTATTTATGATAAACTACATCCCTGTCAGATATCATTTTCTTGACAGCATTATTTAGCCAAAGCTGTATTGTTGCTTGGATTCTGATGAGCCATCTGGTGCTGTATTCATAGGTTCATAGGTTCATAGGTAGGTACTAGGCTATCAGCCCAAGGGCCTACGTAAGCCTAGCCAGCCAGGTTCCAGGGCTTACTCCACCCAAGAAAGTTATTTTCCTGTGCCACTGTCAAGCAGCGACACAGAAGTGATCCCCGGGGTGTATTTCCTATTTCCCATCCACTCATCAAGATTTTTCTTGAAGAGTACTAATGAAGAACTTTGCTTGACATAGATGGGTAGCTTGTCCAGAGTTTCAGCAGGAGGAACAGCATATTTGAAAAAAAGTCAGCAGTACAGTACATTTTGAGAAGACTATTTAGAAGTGATCAGTTTACCACATTCAGCTCACCGCTATGGGGAGATTTAAGAATAAATTCTCATATATTTTAAGAATGATATGACAAAGGAGAGTGTATGACTCTGGGTAAATGATTACTAAGGATTTTGGTAGGATACCTGAGTCAAACAATTGATTTGGGATTTTGGTTAATCTTAAGTCCAGTATATTAGCAGTACATATTACACTATTTTGTCCATTATGTGAGTTTATCAGCAGAAAACACCCCACTGCACTCTAGTCACTGACATATACTATGTTGTCAGGTTATGTAGTCTCCTATGATTACCAGCTCAGGTTCATTAGAAAGATGAATGGGAACTAGAGATACAGTATGAGAACATAGGATGGGCACCTCAGTGGTGCTACAAGAATGCATTATTTAATAGAAAAAAGTAGTGGAAGGTTTAAACAATAAATACAGATCTGCAATTAACCTGTAGGTATGGCCCAATTTAGCATCACTAAACCCTCTGGTCAGTGGGGGCTTCTGCTCATGGGGATCCCAGACAGAGCAGATCATCTTTTTTTTGTAACAAGCAGTCTTTACTATTGTAATTAATCAAACAAAAACATATTTACAAGTACTTATGCTTGAACAGTTATTATCAATCTAATCCAATCTTTATACTTTACCATCATAACAACATTTATACAATAAGCTACAGTGTGTAATCCTTCCTGAATAGTACTATCTACTCTTCCTAGGCCATAATTCCAAACAGAACATATCATATGATTTTGAAATATTACTGTTATAATCTGAACTGTACAAATGTTTTACACTGTATTAGACTCTGTTATATCATGTATATTCACTATGTACTACACTGCGTTCTCTGTTGTGCTTATTATTCTGCATTACACTGTGTATTCTGTCTATGTATGTTATCTCTGTATGTAACCATGGAGATTTTATCCCCGGGCCTCGGCTGAAAAATAACAAATTGTCCATTCGGGCTTTCCCAGTAAACAAATGTAAAATCAAAACAAAATAAATAAAAACATCAAACCTCATTTCACAAATAAATCAAAATGTTGACCTTATACTCAAAAAAGTTGAACATTGTCACTTCATATCATCACTTTTTCAGAGTATAAGCTGAACATATCCATTTTTTTCTTTCTCCCAAGCTTACAATTTTTTTATTTACCTTACCACTTTTACATTTCATCCTTGTTCCTTTCCCTCTACTTAATAACCTGCATTGCTTATTATATTCCATGTGCACCTGCAGTCTTATCCAAACCTCTATGCCAGAAGCCCTGTATCAGTCTATAAGTCAACAATCATGCCTGTAAATTATCATAACACAATGTATGCTACATACCTAGCCAATCCTTTTCCTGCCATCTTTCACCTAAATAAACTTTCTTGGCCTTCATTTAATCTCCTACATAAAGCTTGGTGCAGTTCTTTGACCAACTCTCATTTGTGTTTTTCAATCTATAACTGTCCTGTGGTCAGTATATAAAGACTGGGATCTATTCCAGTACTGCCACTGTTATTTGCATTCAGACTTGATCATTTTTAATGGTTCATTGACCATCTATACTCCCTGCTTTGGCCACATAATCATATCTACCATCCAATAATGGTGAAGGAGAACCAGAGGTTCTTTTAACCATCCTTCTTAGTATATCATCATTACTGACATTTCATCTAGTCAATAAACAATACAAGCACACTTAGTATATACTTTCAGAACTGACAGCTACTTCATGTAAGATGCCAAACTTCACCAGTGTGCCTTACCAGTCCAGCAGGGCTAAAGGGATTTATTCTTAAAGCCAGTGAACTTAGAGTACTAAATGCTATATACACCATCTAGTTACATCATACAAACTGGAGGTGTGATCTCAATCCAAATAACAAAGAAAGTAATAATTCTTTCAAAACTAGGCTCTTTACATACAGTGTGATTTAATGCCTTTATTCATTCACCATAAACTTTATTTCTCATTCCCTGTGTAAATGTCTAATTAACGTCTTCAATTTATCATTATCCAACTTTCATCGTTCACATTTTAATCATAATTTTCAAAAATATCTGCGCTGATCCTAAAACGAATGAAACATTTTTCATGAAAAAAATTGAGCATAAGTTAAATCCTTTTGAACTATGTTAAACATTAGTTTTAAAACTGAAAAAATATTTATTCTTTTGAACATATATTTCTTAAACTTTGTGTATTGTGCCAACACTACCATGATTTAATTTAAATGTGGGCACAGGCAAACATCAACATCTGAAACAATAACTTGGTACAATTATGCAACTATGAAATCAAATGTGTAATGTATGTAATATTCTGCCCAGTGCCTAAACAATTACATTTAATCAAATGTGTAATTTATGTAATATTCTGCCCAGTGCCTAAACAATTACATATAATCAAATGTGTAATTTATGTGATATTATGCCCAGTGCCTAAACAATTACATTTAAGTTAGGTAAGTGAGTTTCACTATTATATCTCATAACACGTTATCTTTTCACATGGTTATTATTTGCACATACTAGTATTTAATAAGAACATTAAGCAACACACATAAAAGTAATTATTCTCCCCTAAGTCTGACCACTCACAGTAACCACACATGGCATACATATCTGAAAACTAGGACGTTATCACAGATAGGCACCTATTAAGACAGAACATTAAATATGGATCAGTTGAGCACAAAAAATCCTTAACTACCTAAAAATTAAACGCATTCTGCATAAACATCTCTGTATTGTTTTTATTGGCTAAACATATGAAATCATTATTATTGGCAAATCAGTAATTTCTAGGTCTAAGTTTCTCATACAACTTCATCCTTAATCTGAATAACTTTGGTGACATATCTACAAGTCTTCTCTTATATTCATTTATTAGTGATCATTACCTTATTTTTAATGTGGTGCATCCCTCAAAGTATCCCATTTCATACATTCAGATAGTTGTCATTAGCTGTCCAGCAATTTCGTTCATGGGATAGCACATATACCCAAAGCTATCCAGTCTGTTCACAGTCACACTATTTTTTTCTCCTGAATTAAATACTTCTCCTAACTCAAAAGTCTCCTTACCCCTTTGCTTCACATTGGAATCACTTTTTCCTTACCAATGGCTTCATCCAGACAATCAAAAGTCAATTAACCATTCTCAAAAGCATTAAGAATAGCAGGGGATATTAATCTAAATTCCAGTCACCCCATTTACATTCTGTATCCCATCCATAAATCACAAATAATACCATAATGTTATCTCAGATAACTCATATTCAACAAACACAGATCTCCCCACCACAGACAGCTTTAACCCTGATTGCCACAACTTCCACAGTAGTTGTTTTTTTTCATAAAAAGTCAGAAATACGGTTGTAATTGCTGTTATTTTTACACATTTATCTTCAGGATCTGGAAATGGCAAACAGCTCCCTTATGCTATTCCCAGGGAGTTTTTTTTTTTTTTTTTTGCAAAACCAGTACAAACTTCCACCTTCTTTTTTTAGATTCCATCAAATTTCTTTTTTGTACACATTACAAAATACCACAAAACTTTAAATTCCATGGCCATGCCTCATCCTCCATTTCAATTAATTAATGCCCACCTGCTCTATCTGCTTCATCATTTCTCCTGTCTTACCTTGTATCATGTACATGTCTGGCTACAGGGTCTATGGCTTCCTAATGATTATGCAGGCATTCCATGAGGCACAGACCACAGTCACTAACAGTCATTTCACATAAACATCAAACAAGCCTGTCAAATGAATCAACTCAATTTCTAAGGTTTACAAATCACTGACTACTTCAACAACATTCGCAGTCCTCTACCACTAAGTCCTATTCTGATCTTACTGCCAACTTCAACTTTATAATATTTTGATTCCACCAGACCAGCAAAGCCCCCCACATAGTTTGGTTATATGTTGTCTTCTGGAAAGAGTTATTCATTGCACTTGTAAGTATCCATCTGTATGCTTTAAAATGTTTACAATATGTGGGGAGCTATGTCCCCCCCAAACACACCACAATCTGGGGAGGGATGTGCACCCCCTTACTTTATATACTAACTCCAGGATCGCACTACAGTGGGGAAAAGGCAACATATAACTTTCAATGAAATGAGTTTCAGTGAAGTGAGCTTTCAGTGAAATGGTCGCAGGAAACTAACTTTCAGTGAAATGAGTTTTCAACGAAATGAAGTAGACCCATATATATCTATATATATATATATATATATATAAATATATATATATATATATATATATATATATATATATATATATATATATATATATATAGAGAGAGAGAGAGATACACACACACACACACACACACACACACACACACACACACACACACACACACACACACACACACACACACACACACACACACACACACACACACACACACACAAACACACAGACAAGCAATCCTGTCATCAGCCATTGCTATATGCCTCATCCCACTCCACCTTATAGACTGAGTAAAAAAAATTAATTATAAGGCATGCACAATGTGCTTCCCCATATTTATCAAGATTTACTAATAATTTGCAAGTACTGTATCCGTCTAAGTGGTAATGTTATATTTTGGTCTCTGGTATGTGATTTATAGTGTTTTATACTTGTATACTTGTCTTTATACTTGCAATGTCACCAAAAAAAATCTATCGGGCAGGTAAGCTAATAGGTTATCAATGTTCCTTACAAAGCAATAGTCAACTAATTCAGGCAAAAAACAAAAAAAGACACAGCGTCCAAATACTACTGTTTCCTTTAGACTAATCATGACAACATCCCATTTTAAAATATTTACACTTCCATTTCAAGTTGTTCTCATAACAGATGCAAATATAGCATATTTGGAATGCTGTGAAAATTCCCCAGAATAAAATGTTTCCTATTTGAATAATTTATCACATTAACAGACTACAAAATAAAGATAACTAATCTCTGGTGTGTTATGTGTAGCACATAAAATAAAGATTGATCTTCTGACCTAGTCTGTATCAACAAACGTTAATTGAGCATTTCTGTCTTAAATGAAAATACTTGGCTTTCTGTATTTTCTAACAAGAATTGGTAATTATGTTCCAAGTTCAGCTGTATAAGCATATCAGTCAGTGTCAACATGTCCACCTCCATTGTAAAATGAAAGGAGGATGACCCTGCCATGACATACTTCTTATGTTTCAGCAGAACAAATACCTTGCACAAATGAGGACACTGCAGCAGATCTGAGCAGTTTGATGAGAAGAGGAAGAAAAAAAAATGGAAATTGTAAAAAGAACTTTCCAGTCACCTTACCTGATGACATGTGGTTTAGAGACTGGATATGAAGGAGCTGAGTACCTACAATTGGACTATCAAAGCAGTAGACCAAATGGCCAACATCCATCCATCCACAGTCCCTTTTTCCCATTTTTGCACATGGGGTAGGGGTGTCACATCAGACTCTGCACAGAAGGAACCCCAGCAGAGGATCAAACCAGGGAACCTCTTGCTGTGGGGCAACATTGCAACTGTAGCACCACGCACTACCAAATAAATTAACATACATCAAATGTTTTCTACAATGGCCAATATTACCAAACAAATTAACATATACCAAATGTTTTTTACAATGGCTGACACTACCAAATAAATTAACATATACCAAAAGTTTTCTACAATAGCCGACACTACCAAATAAATTAACATATAAAAATGTTTCCTATAATGAGAAACAGTACCAAATAATTAGCAAATACCAAATGTTTGCTAAAATGGCTGACACTATCAAATAAATTAAAATATATTAAATGTTTTCTACAATGGCCAACACTACCAAATAAATAAACATATACCAAATGTTTTCTACAATGACAAACATGTACCAAATAAATAAAGATATACCAAATGTTTTCTACAATGGCCAACACTACTAAATAAATAAACATATAACATTCATGTATTCATTACATTTATAGCTAGTTACGCTCCTCCCACCCTCCTAGCACTTCCTCTTCCTCCCTCCACCTCCAGCTAACCACTCACTCACTCTCTAATTCCATACCTACTTTACATATATTATCAACCACTCCCCTACTTAAACTATCTACTGGCCTCATCATTCAGTCCTCCCCATACTTCATTCCCACTTTTCTCCTGACTTCTCCATGCTCAGTCTTTCACCTTAAATACCCTCCACTCTCAACATATTCCTATTCTCTTCACCCCACCTTTAGCCACTACATTCCATAACTTTACTTACCTTCTACACTAACTGTCCGACTTACAAAACAACACTCTTACTCTCTAACATGATTGCCTCATCTGCCTTATACACCTTTTCCCTCTTATCTCAAATCTCTTAGCCCACATATAAACTCTCAACACACTACTTCAACCAAAGTCACACCAACTCCACACCAGCACTCATACTCATCCTACACTTCTGTCTACCATAACACTCTTCACTCAACTCCTCTTACCGCCACCATGATTCACACCATCTTCACTGCACCCCCCTTTTCTAATACTCCTGTCCTACCTCACCACATATCACATCCCTATAAATCCCTTCTTCACTTCCACTACTTCCATTCACTGCACTCGAAACTCCAAAACCCTCTACTCTTTTACCATGTCATCATTAATACTTCCTACCTTCATTACACCCTTTCCTAGAATCAAACCTGACCCCAACTCACCCTAAAATCAAAGTTAAATATTACTACCACCCCCTCAATTCTCCCTCAGTACTCCACTCCTTCAAATCTACACTACTTTCAGGAGACATTCACCCTAACCCATGCCCCATCTTCAACAACACTTCCACTTACCATTCCACTCAGTCTACCTCCCACCTGTCTAACTCTCCTGTAAGCAGCTAACATCTTTCAACATTCACAGCCTTCTAAATAAAATTAATGAATTCCATGCACTAATTGAGAAATACTCTCCTGATATAATAGCTCTCTCTGAAACCAGGCTCAAACCTCACATCTTAGACAAATAATTTCTACCCTCTTGCTACAACATCTTCCGACTTAAACCTAAAAGAAAGGCGGAGGCATGGCCCTAATATACCCCCAACACCTCAACCTCTCTCCTTTAGACAACCCACCCCCTCAGTTTCTTCCTGCAAAACTCCTAACTGTGAACTGCAAACTAAATGATTATAAGACACTAACACTAGCCACAATATATATTTCCCCTGGTGAGAATATCTCAGTACTAGAACACATAGTCTCCTGGTTTACACGTAATATACCTCATGAAAATATCCTCCTAGGGGATCTCAACATCAACTGGTTATCCCTTACATCCAACTCCCCTAGTTCTAGCATTAACCTTCATAGGTTCTTATCCATTAGGCCACTGGGGCCTAATAGATAAGAGATGTGGGGTGGTGGTATGGACACAACTCACAACTCATCACCACCCCTACACACTTCAACAAACCTAAAAACACCTGCTCCATCATAGATTGGATACTAGTATCAAACACAATCCCATACCACCACCCCACATCTCTACCTGATTCCATTAATGGCGACTCTCACATCTATATCCAAATATACACTCCACACCTACCAAGGCTACAGAAACTAAAGGATTGCCATAACCTGTCAACCTTCCATCCTGGCATACAAAATAGCACACTCACCTCTATAAACTCGCCCTTCCTATCATACTTAATGATGCAGTGTGAAAATTTAACAATATTTTCTTAAGCAAACTAAACTCTCTCGCTCCTCTTAGGAAAAAAGCAAGTCTAATCTCTCCTCTCTTCCTGGCTATCCCAATCAACTCATGCTCTCATGCTGAAAAGAGACTCTGCCTGAAAACTCTGGACTAAGACTAATTCACCCATCCACCTTCAAACCTACAAAAAACTATGTAACCTCATCAAAAAACAAATTTCTTATGACAAAAAAAAGTTTATTTCAATCCCAAACCAACCCGTTGTAATAACCTCCAAAAGTTCTGAAACTCTGTTACTCAAATCCTGCACCCTGGTAATCCCTCAGCACCTTGTCCTAATAATACCCCCCTCAAAATTGCTACCGTATTCAACTCCTATTTCATTGACACTATCGGTAAACCAACGCAAACCCCTATCTCCCCCAACCTTACAGATCCCTCCACTCCAACCATGCAGAGCCCTAACTCCCCATCCATTTATATCCTCCCTCTCCATCAAACAACAATAACTCCTCCTGTCTTCAACCTGTCCCCACTAGCTGTACAAAACACTTCCTTCTCAACCTCAATGCATGTTTGCCTTCTGTAGACAACCTACCTCCTTTCTTCCTCAGATTAGCAGCTAACTCATTGGCCTACCCTTCTCTATGCTATAGCTACTGTACTCTTACTCTGGAAACAATTCTATAACATACCCCTCCATAAGGGTGATAACTCCACAGAACTATCTAACTTTCGGCCTATTACAATACTGTCCCTCCTTCTCCAAATACTCAAAAAATGTGTACATAAACAACTCATGGCTTACTTACTCAAAGAAAATCTAATTACAAACACACACACGGTTCCTTCCTAACCACAGCACTATTACTGCTTTCATCTCATTCACTAACAATGTTCCTTGCTAGAGACAATAACAAACTTACTTCATGTCTCTTTCTTGACTTCTCCAAAGCATTTGATACCATGTCTCATCCTATGGTACTCTCTAAACTCTCTGAACTCAATCTTTCCAGTACTACAATTTCCTGGTTCTCTAACTATCTCAATAACAGACAGCAATCAGTTAAATGGCTGTCCTCAATGTTTCGCTTTCTCCCCATCAAAACAGGGGTTCCTCAAGGGTCAGTTCTTAGTCCCCTTCTCTTCACTGTTTTCACTAACTACTTACATTCTTCCTGTCCCTACTCCTCTCTTATACAATACTCTGACTCCACAGTCATCTCTACCTCAAACTCCATCTCAGACTTTAATGCCCTCACCCAAAACTCCTTCAATTCTATTGAAAAATGGCTCTCCTATAATCAACTCATCCTAAATCCTAAAAAAACTAAGCTTCTTCTATTACTACCAAAATCTCTCACACATCTCAAACCCACCTGTTCCATTACATCTCTTAATCATTGATGACAAACTCAATTTTGACCTCCATGTCCATCATTATATAAAGAAAACACATCAAAAACTTGGGTTACTATACAGAAATAACATATTTCTCACAAAAGACTCAACGTACTCTTGCCCATGCCTTTCTTCTTCCTAGACGTCTCTACAGTTCACAAATACTAACTAACCTACAAGCCTCTCTCCTAACCAAACTGGAATCCACCTATAGCAAAGTAGCAAGGTTTCCTGCTAACCACATCTCAAAGACACACCACTGTCAATCCCTTAAACTCTTAAACAGGCTACAATTCTCCCATCAACTTCTTTTCTCCCAGCTCCCTATCATTCATGACATCCTAAACAGACCCTCCGCCTGTCCTATCACCCCACTCATCACACTCTATACTCCTTCCAGAACTCTCAGGAGCTCAGACCAACAACTGTTGGAAATCTATAAGCCCAACAATTCTATAGGTCAAACTCTCTATAGCTATGCACCCACCTTAGCCTGGAACAAACTACATTTGCACATCAGAAACATAGCGCATAAACATGATCTCAAAAAAGCACTAAAACAACATCTGATTAAGACCTGGACCTGCCACTGTAGTAAGTCTAGTACAAACCATGCTCCCTAATATATTTCTCACTCCCAACCTATCTAGCCTCTGCTACCACTTCACTATTATTTACTACAGCCTCCTTTATACTCTTAGTGTCACTTAACTTTTATCAATTAACACTCTCGTAACTTCCAACTAATCTGCACAATGTTGAATCATGAACAACCTGCTATGCCAAAATGTATCTATCTACAATTTTTACCCCATCTTTTTCGTACCCTTTATCTTACTTGACTGTGTGCATTTAAACTCAAATGTGTTTTTCCTCTATGCTTGGGAGCAATGGTGCATTTAAATCTAATTGCATTTTTTGCACCTGTTTCTATTTTTTGTCTATACTTGGGAGTAATCTTTATTTTTGGTAGATTTTCAATTGTATAACCCTTCTAGAATACTTAACCTGATACACGTATATTTTCTAATTAATACTATGAATTGTAACAACGTTTGTTTTTTGTGGAGCTTTTCTCTCCTGGCCTCTACCAAATAAATAAACATATAACAAATGTTTTCTACAATGGCCAACACTACCAAATAAAACATATAACAAATGTTTTTCAGGAGTGGGACACTCAACAATCAAATGTTTTTCAGGAGTGGGACACCCAACAATCAAATGTTTTTCAGGAGTGGGACACCCAACAATCAAATATTTTGCTGGAATGGGACACCCTACAATCCCTCTGTGTGTGGGAAGGGGGGGAGGGGACCTATTACATACCTTGCAAGTTGTTGCTTATTTCTACAAACTATAAGGTGATCATATGATCTGTTATTATTATGGGTTCATTTAGCATACAACACATAATTTAGAAGGAAATAAAAACTTTTCTTTATTGCAGCAGCATTCTTAGCATCATATGCAACACACTCAACCACATCAACTGTATGGCAAGAACTGAAACATTCCAATTACAATCATACAACACACACACACACACACACACACACACACACACACACACACACACACACACACACACACGCACACATGCACTTGCACATACACACACACACACACACACACACACACACACACACAGACACACACACACACACACACACTTATACAATGCAGATTTACTCATTGCTACATGATGCTTGATTCATTTACAGGTCAGGTATACAAACATAATCTCTATAATTATAACACAACTCATGAAGATGTGTATTTCTTATTTACTTATTTATTTTAAGCAAAACATTTTGACATGCTTCATATACCTCTCAACTGTATAGATTTTCTCAGAATGTCCAGATTTTTGCTTCATATTTTTGGTCTGTTTCTCATAAAAATTGTAGTTTTCTGGCAAAATATTGGCAATGCATTGAGGAATGAAGTCAAAAAATAATCAGAGACTTTTGAGTTTCAGACTCCGTACCCTTCAGAAAATTTATGTTAATACAAAATCTGTTATTCTATCAACTTCCTAAGTTTGTAAGAGCAATATTTAAAAAGTGTCCCTATTTTTGGGCCTTTGTCCCACCATTATTTATGGCTTTGTCCAGATTTCTTGCTCTAAGAGGTTGAGAGGTATGCACATTTGATAGAAACTTTTGTGATGTTGCTTTTCATCTAAGTAGTCACTGATTTCTACCCTTCAAGATCCCAGTCATACCACTCAATATTTTCCTGAAGAAGATAGCCTGTTTTGAAACTCACATTTCCAGACACTTTTTCTTTTTTAAACTAGTGATTTAAAACAAGCACAAAAGTGAAGGAACACAAAATAAATTATAGACCTTATAAAACTTAAAAAAAAAATATTTAACTCGAACAAATTGCTAACACTTGTTTTCTGACAGAATACAGGTCATTCTTTACTCATCAAGAATCAAATTTAGTAATAATCAATTTAATAAGAAACCTAGTAACACAATCATTGCACTTGTAAACAAAACCCCGGCTAAAATCTAGACAGCTATTGTTTGCAAACATATTTGATATAACTCTTATACTTAAATACGCATTATACACTGTGCATATCAAGGATTTAACACTTGCCTTTCAAAATAATACACATATTAAATAACTTATACACACAATAAAAATATAAAAGGAGTTATAAATAATAGATGTCAAGATTGCAGCTATGGTTTTATTTATGATCTAGTCATGTCAGTAAGTTGTTGTTCAAATCAATTGTTATGTTACTGATTTTTTATGCCTGAAGAAACATTTGTATTTCGCTTAAAAGCAAGTGCTAAAATCCTTGTTATGCACAGTGTAAATTGAGTGTAAAATGCTTATTTGTATGTATAAACAATATATAAAATAGGTTTGCAAACAATAGATTTTAACATTTTAGCTAGGGTTGTGATTCTTTGTTACATTATATTGTAAAAGGCTGCATGATATTACATCCTATACCATGAGGTTGAGGGTAAGGCACCTAATGGAGCAGTGTTAAAAGTACACAGTCTGCCAAAATATTGAGTATGCCAGTTACTATAAAATTTATGAAGTAGAACAGCTCCAATGCCTGATTTATATGCATCAGTTAAATTTTTGATGGGTCTTACTGGATCATAAAATTTTAGAAGAGGTTTGTTAATGGTCTTCTTCATATGCTGCCAAACTGTCTTCTGTTTACAATTTGATTACCATTCAAATTTTCTCTTTTAGTTACCCTTCTGAGAGGGACTATTTTTTCCTACAAGGTTGAATATGAATTTCTCATGTAGTTATTCATTCCCATACATTTGTGATTGTCTTTTGTATCTTGCAAAAATAAATTTATAAAATCTAAGAAATATGGGAAATCTGAACTGATGTAATTATCATTTGTAACTTACATTAGATGCAAACTGGACAAAAGGAATAATAATATGGAAACCTTATAACAAAACTAGTATGAGTAATTAGTTAACTAGAGAAAATACTGCAGAAGTTTCAATAACTGGACTTAAAAAGGCTAAGACCAGACACCCCATTGTTAATTATAGCTGAAGCCAAGGACATATCTGTCACGCTTATCTTGTATTTTTCCTCCTTCAGATTAGTTCTGTGCATATATTTCAGTGCTTTCCTGAGTCCATTGTCATGTTCCTCATGTGTAATGCTAAGCATGTTCTTCATTAATCTGTCAATGCCTTCTGTATATTCTTCATAAATTATGCAAATGTTTCTTTCCCCAACCCTTTCCTCCCTGTCCAATGGCTTCCCTTCAGGACCCAATAAGTTTATTCTCTCCACAAAGACAAAGGTCAGATATCCCTGATCTATGTGACTGCCTATATCCTGTTTGTTCTTGCCCAGGAAATCCAATCAGCCCATTTAATCTTTTAGCAGAAAGAGTTGATTGATAAAGGGTGGGCTAGCTAGTGGGTCCTGAAGAGTGCCCTGCCCCCGGTGCTCTCTCTCTTGAGCTCCAGAATGCTACCTGACATCACAGGTGTGCACATGTCTACACACACACACACACACACACACACACACACACACACACACACACACACACACACACACACACAACTTCCTGCAGCATGCATTGTTTTGCAACATGTGCTCTGCAGGCTAATGTTCCATGGGTGTAAGTTGCAAACCAAAGAAACTTCCCTTCATCCAGGATGGATGAGCCAGCAAATACCAGCAACTGCCATCCTACCTAGCTTATTCTCTGCAAATTCTGTGCTCCTAATAAAACACAGGTCCTTTGGGGTACAATCCAGGCCTCATCCTTTTGTATCATGAGATGGGTATGTGAATCTTTTTTGTATACATTTTAAGCAAAAGCAATCCCAAATGGAAGTGTCCAAAAGTGATTTCTGGCATATGCCATGTTAAAAGTATACAGTCTGCCAAAATACTGAGTATGCGTATTTTTTTCATCTGCGTTTTTTTTATAGTCTGTATGCAGATGATTTGAAAAAGGAAAAACTGATTACATATGTTATAAACAGGGCATGTCTGACTAAATCGACCATTTGAGCACAGGAGAATAATATTTGTTGTTATTCACTTGCAAAGGAATAATCCAATTCCCCACGTTTTTACCAGTCTGTGATAGTAGACCACATAAATCTCTTCTGTATCTACAGAAACATATCAAAAGATTAGTACTACCACACTTCCAGAGGGTCTTCCCATAGATGGCCAAACACTTTTTTTGGAGGGAAAGCTAAATTCCACTGCGAGCTCCCTGGCTCTATCCATGTTGTTGCTTTTTTTTTTTGTTTGTTTGTTTGTTTTTTTACTTTGGACCTCTTTCTGTTACACACTTTTTTTTCCTTGGGCTTAGCCGTCTCAGTTACCTGGTCCACTGCTAAAGCCTTCAATCTACATCTTGTCCTCTGATAGGCTTTTTCTCAGTCCATTATCAGGTGCTCCACACATGATGTTATTTTTGATCAGACTCAGATTCCTAAATTTTCTCAGTTCAGTCACAATCATCCCTCTGGTTTCTACAACCAAACAAGAAATTACTAGTCTTTTATACCTTATATTTGTTTAGGCGTGCAATGTGCTTCAGACTTTTCCATAACTGGTTGTAACTTTGAGATTTCATTTTCCTTGAGCACAGTTATTATAATCTTCTAACACATCACCCCCAACCATATGCAAAATCTGGTTCCTCTATGAGCATTTGAAATGCAGTCATTTCTAAACCAGTTTCCTGACCTCAGCTGATTGAGAAATCATCTTCCATGAAACCTAACCATACATGTTGTTTCCTCAACTCCTATACCCCTTTATTTATGGATATTAACACAATGGGCTCACAACAGTGAAAAAAGGAAAAACATTCCAATAAAGTGCATGGAAGTCTCACATAAACCGTGGTACTAATCTACCTGCAATACTGCAATATAATGACGCCACCTGTGAGTAGTAATTTTCATTTTTTCTTGGAAAAATACCACTAAATCACAATTTTGAACTGTCCGAGTATTGCAGAAACATGGGATTTTTCCTGGAATTTGCCATTTTAAGTCAGAGCACTCATTCACCCAAAAAACAGTATTTCTTCTCATATTTGTTATACTATTGTCAGATTGCTTTATTCATGGTTCTGACACAGAATCTGTTTTAATTTTGCAGAGACACTAGAAAATTATAATGAAATCCCAGTACTGACCAGAAATTGCATTTAAAACCATGGGTATAATTTCCAAATTTCACCTCATGAAAATGGGTGGTCACATTTGGCAAGGCAGTCAGACCCCAATCAAACAGCAATTGACTACTACTAGGGTTGCCATGAGAACAAGGAGACCTCTTTTCTCACCTATGCAATCTATCTTAATTGCCAACAAATGCACTTCAAAATTTATCTGAACCTAGTCCAGTTGTCAGCCACATTACAAGCTAACTGAAGTTTCAGAAGTAGTTTCAGACACTCCGATATTATATCTTGTTATTTCGGTGTGCTGAATTGGTGGTAAATGGCACGAATTTCAGTGAGCAAAGAGACATATTGAATCTGCTGGCTGACAAATTCAGCTCAAACTTCACCCCTATTTCAGCCCTGCTACTGTGAACGCTCTTCTAGCATATCCTCCCCAACTGTCAGCAAGTCTTGACGGTGCTTGCTAAGGTGAAAAACACTGCCTTAATGGGCCCTGACAATATTCTCTGTTGCTTCCTAAATAGCTTAAAACATAACCATTCAGGACAACTTAAGGCACTTTTCAACTACAGCCTCAAAACAGATTATGTATCAAGTGAATGGAGGACTGTAACAATCATCCATTTTTACAAGGGTGGTCCATCAACCAACCTTCGAAACTATAGCTCCATCAGTCTGACAAGTGTAATATACAAAACTTATAATTAATTAGCATGGAAATGATTAACAAGGACAATGGTAACCTACAGACACTGGACCCATTCCAGTTTGGCTTTGTTGAGGGAAGGTCTGCTTACTTAACCTAGTAGACTTCTTTGAGAGGGTCACCAAGACAATGAATGAGGGGAAGATGGTACATACCATCTACCCTGATGAGGCTAAGGCATTAACTATGATCCCCCATTCAGGTATTTATTGACAAACTCACTGAACTAGGCGTCAATCCCTACAAAGCTCACTATTTTGCCAGCTGGCTCATGGTGTCTAGCTTTAGACCCATGAAGTCACGATTAGTGAGACCAACTCCACCAAGAGACATGTCTCCAGCAGAGTCCCTCAGGGATAAGTGCTGAGCTTGCTCTAGTTTGGCATCTACTTCTTGGAAGTCAAAGTTAATGTAAATAGCCTCTGACTCACCAAGTTTGCAGATGACTGTAAATTATGAGTTATTTTATATTCTCCAATGACACTGCCATCTTGTAAGAGGGCCTAACACAGACAAATGACTAGTGCTAAAACCATGGTTTAAAACTCAAGCCAAGAAGTGTATTATAGTGACCTTTGGGAAAAAGTCCACACAAGCCAATTACTCCATTGATAAAACACTCCTAAGAGCTGACAAGCCAATTACTCCATTGATAAAACACTCCTAAGAGCTGACAAGCCAATTACTCCATTGATAAAACACTCCTAAGAGCTGACCAGGTAGTTAGGGATCTGGGGATGTATGCAAACTGTAATCTGATCTTCAACCAACATGTAACCAAGACAGTAAGAAAGTAATTTTATGCTGCCCAACTTATAGGGAGGGGTATGGCATCCAGGTCAAAGGAAGTTACAATACCACTTTACTCAGCCCTTATCAGACCCATCATTGAGCACTATGCCCCCTTCAGCATGTACCTGCGCAGGCATTTGTAAAAGCTGGCATGCCCATAGAAGTTCCTTCTCAAGAGAATCCAGGGTACTAACACACTGTCCTACACAGATCGCCTTCAGGCCCTATGTCTATACTCATTCTTCTACAAGTAACTGAGAGGTGATCTATGCCTGGCACATAAGGCATCATCATATCCAGCCCTGGTGGATATTTTGCACATCGGCAAAATGAACAGTGCTACAAACACTAGATCTAAGAATTTAAACTTACCTTGCAGCACAAATAGAACATGCTGCTAAGACCGATGTGTGTCTTGAAGGATTCCTATGCTATGGAATAGTTTCCCCATCTGTGTGAAGTAGAGTTCATCCCTGACAATATTCGAATGTAACCTTACCACTGGATAGGAAATCATAAACTCACTCCAGGTCTGGCCCCTATGTATTTTATGGACAGAGACAAACAATAAATAAAATATTACCTAACTAACATACCCTCCCCCCACAAAGCCCTTAGCCACCTCCAAGCTATCACACCCCACCTAATACACACCCCAGGTACATAGGGACACAATTGGGTTGGGTTGTACAAGAAGGCTAATAAAGGCCCTGATGGTCATTAGCCTAGTATATACCAATGAAACTCCTGACAATGTCTCAAATTACCTAAGTTTAACCAGCTCCTCAAGCATTGGGAGAATCAGGTTGTGAAAAAATGGGAGTGAGTGGTCAAAAAAGGCTCATCCACCCAAAAGATTGGGGAGTCCTGATCTACAGATCTACCACCAGCAAAAGGAAACTTGCAAACAGTGCAGACCCTCATGGTGATATGAGTGCCTGCCATATAGGAGTTGGTTTACAGTCATTAGAAACATCACCATAGCCTCTATCAGTAGATGTAGGCAAAGGACAAGAAAACAACTTCCACTTCCATGGCTCTTTATATAATAACCCCTGTGGTCATCTCTAATCTCTGTACTGGAGAAAGACAATATGGAGAAAGAAATGGACTCAAAAGGCGGCTTAATAGTCAACGTGTCTAGAGGGGAAAATGAACATAAAAATATTTTATAATAGCAGTGTTTAAGGGTGTTCCTGGATATATTGTGTTTCAGTCATTATTACTTGTAGTAAGTATGAGCATTCACTGAAGAAGGAAAGGGGCAGGTCCTGCATAGTTACAAGTGCTTATCTCTGCTCCATACTATATCTTATCTTTCCTGTGTCATTATGTGGTGTAATGTTTATTTGTAAAGTATAATATCAATGTGAGAAACTGTTAGCTCAAAGGAAGTACTGCTGTCCAAGAAATATTCAATACAGCGTTGTTTAAGTCCTAATGCTTTATATAACTCACAAAAGTAAGAGCTATGTAGCATGATCATCCTAAGAAACAGGTTGGGTTATGGGTGAGAGGTATGTAGCATGATCATCCTAAGGAACAGGTTGGGTTATGGATAAGAGGTATGTAGCATGATCATCCTAAGGAACAGGTTGGGTTATGGGTGAGAGGTATGTAGCATGATCATTCTAAGGAACAGGTTGGGTTATGGATAAGAGGTATGTAGCATG
Source organism: Protopterus annectens (assembly GCF_019279795.1). NCBI lineage: Eukaryota > Metazoa > Chordata > Ceratodontiformes > Protopteridae > Protopterus > Protopterus annectens. The sequence continues at coordinate 354,913,079 of NC_056738.1, forward strand.
ATCATCCTAAGAAACAGGTTGGGTTATGGGCGAGGGGTATGTAGCATGATCATCCTAAGGAACAGGTTGGGTTATGGATAAGAGGTATGTAGCATGATCATCCTAAGGAACAGGTTGGGTTATGGGTGAGAGGTATGTAGCATGATCATCCTAAGGAACAGGTTGGGTTATGGTAATCAAATTCCACTGACTTTGTTTTTGTTTTGAAAAGTACAAAGTATGGAATCAGCTGAATGTTTTCTTCAGGATATAGGAATTTATCAATGCAATGTGGCTTTGTTATAATTGCTATCATGGGTGTACATGGTATCAGAGCAAGTTGGAAAAGGTTCAAATTAGGGATGTACTATAAAAATTCTCCTTTTCTTTCAAGAAACCCACCCAGTGTCCATGGCAAAGTTATGGATTAATTTTAATTTGTCCCCAGATTTTTATCACTTATCTTAATGAGCAGTGTGCTTATAGCTCAGGTAGCATTGGTGGTCAACTAGTAACTCTTTTTTGTACTTGTTAAGAACACTAAGTTATCTCAGACTAAGACTGACCATATGTCATGGCTGAAAGGAAACTAGATAAGGAGTACATTATGTTACACAGCATCCACATCTCAAATACCAAGAACTCTGGCTTCTTGCAGTATGTCATCAAACCCATTAACAGCATGACCACATTACTAATTGATTGATAATAAGTCTGCAACTAGACACTTGTCACGTACTAGAACTTGGGTTTAAGCCACACTGGATTAGCATAAGGAGATTTACAGTCTGGAGAATGTGACTGGCACATAGAGCTTCATTTTCTTGCACAAAAGTAGTTCACATTCCAAACTGGTGTTTATGATTTTGAACCTATCTTAAATTATTGTTGCTGTCCTACTGTGTCCTTTACCAGAACTGAAGAGCTAAAATAGAGTAAAATCTAACATTAAACCATGTGACTATATCCCTAGCAGATAAAAGTCTACTTAAATTCATTTATACGTCCACTTGATTTCAGGTAGATCTTAGCCTGAGCAAAGCTCAGATAATAAGCAGAAATAACCCAAAATGTACCACTTATATAAGGCAGGACAGGATATCAGTGATGAGGTGAAACTACCCCCCACTGCTACCAATGGCTACACACAAATTCTAACAGGTACTCTGTAGAGACACAGCCACAACTTTCAGTTGAGTTAATATTCAATGAGAAACACAAATAAAAAAATTCACTGCAGAACTAAATGAAAAAGAGCAGAAAAAAGTGTACTTAAACTCACTTATACATCCAGTTCATTTCAGGTAGATCTTAGCCAGAGCAAAGCTCAGATAAGCAGAAATAACCCAAAATGTACCACTTATATAGGGCAGGACAGGATATTAGTGATGAGGTGAAACTACCTCCCACTGCTATCAATGTTTACACAGAAATTCTAACAAGTACTCTGTAGAGACACAGCCACAACTTTCAGTTGAGATAATATTCAGTGAGAAACACAAATAAATTAACTGCAAAGCTATATGAAAAAGAGCAAATAAAAGTGTACTTAAATTCACTTATATATCCAGTTCATTTCAGGTAAATCTTAGCCAGAGCAAATCTCAGATAAAAAGCAAAAATAACCCAAAACGTGCAACTTATATAAGCCAGGACAGGATATCACTGATGAGGTGAAACTACCCCCCACTGCTATCAATGGCTACACAGAAATTCCAACAAGTACTCTGTAGACAAACAGCCACAACTTTCAGTTGAGTTAATATTCAGTGACAAACACAAATAAATAAATTAACTGCAGAACTATATGAAAAAGAGCAAATAAAAGTGTACTTAAATTCACTTAAACATCTAGTTGATTTAAGGTAGATCTTAGCTGGAGCAAAGCTCAAATAATAATCCGAAATAATCCACAATGTACCACTTCTATAGGGCAGGACAGGATATTAGTGATGAGGTGAGACTACCCCCCACTGCTATCAATGGCTACACAGAAATTCTAAGAAGTAATCTGTAGACAAACAGCCACAGCTTTCAGTTGAGTTAATATTCAGTGACAAACACAAATAAATAAATTAACTGCAGAACTATATGAAAAAGAGCAGATAAAAGTGTACTTAAAATCACTTATACGTCCAGTTGATTTCAGGTAGATCTTAGCTGGAACAAAGCTCAGATAAAAAGCAGAAATAACCCAAAATGTACCACTTATATAAGGCAGGACAGGATACCAGTGATAAGGTGAAACTACCCCCGCTGCTATCAATGGCTACACAGAAAATCTGACAAGTACTCTGTAGAAATATAGCCACAACTTTCAGTTGAGTTAATATTCAGTGAGAAACACAAATAAACAAATTCACTTCAGAACTATATGAAAAAGAGCAGAAAAAAGTGTACTTAAATTCATTTATACATCCAGTTGATGTCAGGTAGATCTTAGCCGGAGCAAAGCTCAGATAAAAAGCAGAAATAACCCAAAATGTACCACTTATATAAGGCAGGACAGGATATCAGTGATAAGGTGAAACTACCCCCGCTGCTATCAATGGCTACACAGAAATTCTGACAAGTACTCTGTAGAGACACAGCCACAACTTTTAGTTGAGTTAATATTCAGTGAGAAACACAAATAAACAAATTCACTTCAGAACTATATGAAAAAGAGCAGAAAAAAGTGTACTTAAATTCACTTATACGCCCAGTTTATTTCAGGTAGTTCTTAGCCGAAGCAGAGCTCAGCTATTAAGCAAAAATTACCCAAAATTTACCACTTATATAAGGCAGGACAGGATATCAGTGATGAGATGAAACTACCCCCAACTTCTATCAATGGCTACACAGAAATTCTAACAAGTACTCTATAGAGACACAGCTACAACCTTCAGTTGAGTTAATATTCAGTGAGAAACACAAATAAATAAAATAACTGCAGAACTATATGAAAAAGAGCAGATAAAAGTGAACTTAAATTCACTTATACATCCAGTTGATTTCAGGTAGATCATAACTGGAGCAAAGCTCAGATAATAAGCTGAAATAAACCAAGATATAACACTTATATAAGGCAAGACAGGATATCAGTGATGATTTGAAACTACCCCCACTGCTATCAATGGCTACACAGAAATTCTAACAAGTACTCTGTAGAGACACAGCCACAACTTTCAGTTTAGTTAATATTCAGTGAGAAACACAAATAAATATATTCACTGTAGAACTATATGAAAAACTGCAGATAAAAGTATACTTAAATTCACTTATACGTCCAGTTGATTTCAGGTAGATCTTAGCTGGAGCAAAGCTCAGATAATAAGCAGAAATAACCCAAAATGTACCACTTATATAGGGCAGGACAGGATATTAGTGATGAGGTGAAACTACCCCCCACTGCTATCAATGGCTACACAGAAATTCTAGCAAGTACTCTGCAGAGAAACAGCCAACACTTTCAGTTGAGTTAATATTCAGTGAGAAACACAAATAAATAAATAAACTGCAGAACTATATGAAAAAGAGCAGATAAAAGTGTACTTAAATTCACTTATATGTCCAGTTGATTTCAGGTAGATCTTAGCCGGAGCAAACCTCAGATAATAAGCAGAAATAACCCAAAATGTTCCACTTATATAAGGCAGGACAGGATATCAGTGATTAAGTGAAACTACCCCCCACTGCTATCAATGGCTACACAGAAATTCTAACAAGTGCTCTGTAGAGACACAGCCACAACTTTCAGTGTAGTTAATATTCAGTGAGAAACACAAATAAATTAATTAACTGCAGAACTATATGAAAAAGAGCAGATAAAAGTGTACTTAAATTCACTTATATGTCCACTTGATTTTATGTAGACCTTAGCCTCAGCAAAGCTCAGATAATAAGCAGAAATAACCCAAAATGTACCACTTGTATAAGACAGGACAGGATATCAGTGATGAGGTGAAAATACACCCCCCCCCACTGCTATCAATGGCTACACAGAAATTATAACAGATACTCTGTAGAGACACAGCCACAATGTTCAGTTGAGTTAATATTCAGTGAGAAATACAATTAAATAAATTCACTGCAGTTCATTTCAGGTAGATCTTAGCCAGAGCAAAACTCAGATAATAGGCAGAAAGAACCCAAAATGTACCACTTATAAAAGGCAGGACAGGATATCAGTGATGAGGTGTAACTACCCCTGCTATCAATGGCTACACATAAATTCTAACAAGTACTCCGTAGAGACACAGCCACAACTTTCAGTTGAATTAATATTCAGTGAGAAGCAAAAATAAATTAACCGCAGAACTATATGAAAAACAGCAGATAAAAGTGTACTTAAATTCACTTATACGTCCAGTTGATTTCAGATAAATCTTAGCCAGAGAAATGCTCAGATAATAAGCAGAAATAACCCAAAATGTACCACTTATATAAGGCAGGACAGGATATCAGTGATGAGGTGAAACTACCCCAACTTCTATCAATGGCTACACAGAAATTCTAACAAGTACTCTATAGAGACACAGCTACAACCTTTAGTTGAGTTAATATTCAGTGAGAAACACAAATAAATAAATTAACTGCAGAACTATATGAAAAAGAGCAGAGATAAGTGAATTTAAATTCACTTATAGATCCAGTTGATTTCAGGTAGATCTTAACTGGAGCAAAGCTCAGATAATAAGCTGAAATAACTCAAAATATAACACTTATATAAGGCAGGACAGGATATCAGTGATGATTTGAAACTACCCCCCACTGCTATCAATGGCTACACAGAAATTCTAACAAGTACTCTGTAGAGACACAACCACAACTTTCAGTTTAGTTAATATTCAGTGAGAAACACAAATAAATAAATTCACTGTAGAACTATATGAAAAAGTGCAGATAAAAGTGTACTTAAATTCACTTATATGTCCAGTTGGTTTCAGGTAAATCTTAGCCGGAACAAAGCTCAGATAATAAGCAAAAATAACCCAAAATGTACCACTTATATAAGGCAGGACAGGATATCAGTGATGAGGTGAAACTACCCCCCCCTGCTATAAATGGCTACACAGAATTTCTAACAAGTACTCTGTAGAGACACAGCCACAACTTTCAGTTGAGTTAATATTCAGTGAGAAACAAAAATAAATAAATTCACTGCAGAACTATATGAAAAAGAGCAGATAAAAGTGTACTTAAACTCACTTATACATGCAGTTGATTTCAGGTAGATCTCAGCCAGAGCAAAGCTCAGATAATAAGGAGAAATAACCCAAAATGTACCACTTATATAGGGCAGGACAGGATATTAGTGATGAGGTGAAACTACCCCCCACTGCTATCAATGGTTACACAGAAATTCTAACAAGTACTCTGTAAAGACACAGTCACAACTTTCACTTGAGATAATATTCAGTGATAAACAGAAATAAATTAACTGCAAAGCTATATGAAAAAGAGCAAATAAAAGTGTACTTAAATTCACTTATACATCCAGTTCATTTCAGGTAAATCTTAGCCGGAGCAAATCTCAGATAGAAAGCAAAAATAACCCAAAGTGTGCAACTTATATAAGGCAGAACAGGATAGCAGTGATGAGGAGAACCCCCCCCCCCGCTATCAATGGCTACACAGAAATTCTAACAAGTACTCTGTAGAGAAACAGCCACAACTTTCTGTTGAGTTAATATTCAGTGAGAAACACAAATAAATTAACTGCAGAACTATGACAAAGAGCAGATAAAAGTGTACTTAAATTCACTTAAACATCCAGTTAATTTAAGGAAGATCTTAGCCAGAGCAAACCTCAGATAATAAGCAGAAATAACCCAAAATGTTCCACTTATATAAGGCAGGACAGGATATCAGTGATGAAGTGAAACTACCCAAACTGCTATCAATGGCTACACAGAAATTCTAACAGGTACTCTGTAGAGACACAGCCACAAGGTTCAGTTGAGTTAATATTCAGTGAGAAACACAATTAAATAAATTCACTGCAGAACTAAATGAAAAAGAGCAGATAAAAGTGTACTTAAATTCACTTATATGTCCACTTGATTTCATGTAGATCTTAGCCTGAGCAAAGCTCAGATAATAAGCAGAAATACCCCAAAATGTACCACTTATATAAAGCAGGAAAGGATATCAGTGATGAGGTGAAACTACCCCCACTGCTATCAATGGCTACACAGAAATTCTAACAGGTACTCTGTAGAGACACAGCCACAAGATTCAGTTGAGTTAATATTCAGTGAGAAACAGAATTAAATAAATTCACTGCAGAACTAAATGAAAAAGAGCAGATAAAAGTGTACTTCAATTCATTTATACCTCCAGTTGATTTCAGGTAGATCTTAACTGGAGCAAAGCTCAGATATTAAGCAGAAATAACCCAAAATGTACCACTTATAAAAGGCAGGACAGGATATCAGTGATGAGGTGAAACTACCCCCACTGCTATATATATGGCTACACAGAAATTCTAACAAGTACTCTGTAGAGACACAACCACAACTTTCAGTTGAGTTATTATTCAGTGAGAAACACAAATAAATAAATTCACTGCAGAACTATATGAAAAGGAGCAGACA
>NC_056738.1:354920135-354945135 GCF_019279795.1 Protopterus annectens
CAAATTTTGCTAAAAAGCCTAAAACAAAAATTTCCAAAAGTACCCTTAAAAGACAATTAAAAAACCCCCCCCCATTGAAACAAAAAATTCTAAAATATTGAAGACAAAATTATTATTAATTTCAGTGAAAAAAAAATAAATTTAAACTGAGAACTAATAAAAAGCAGAAAAATTACAAATTCACTTATATGCCAGGATTTCGGGTGATGGTGAAAAACCAGAAAATTTAACAGAAATCCCAAAAGTACCTTAAAACGGGCAAATTCAGTTGGGGTAAACCCCCCCCATGACAATTAAAAAATTCAAAATATTGAAAAACCAGAAATTTATTATTAATTTCAGTGGAAAAAAAATAAATTTACTGAGAACTAAAAAAGAGAATAAAATGTACAAATTATTAAAACCCAGGATTTCGGGTGTTTTAGTGAAAAACCAGATAATAACAGAAATCCCAAAAGTACCCTTAAAAAGGGGACAATTCAGTGATAGGTAAAACCCCCTTATAAATGGACAAGAAACAAAAGTTCTTAATCACAGAAAATTTATTATTTTTGGGAAAACCCAAAAAAATTTAAGCAGAATAAAAAAAAGGAAAAATTTAAAATTTCCAACACCATTTGTTTTAGGTAATCACTAAAAACCCAAAAAAAAAAAACCCCAAAAGTCCCCTTTATAAGGCAGGCAATTCAGTTGGGGTAAACCCCCCCCATGACAATTAAAAAAAAAAATCAGAGCAAAAATTTTATTATTAAAATATTCAGTGAGAAACACAAATAAATTAACTGCAGAACTATATGAAAAAAAGCAGATAAAAGTGTACTTAAATTCACTTATAACTCCAGTTGATTTCAGGTAGATCTTAGCTGGAGCAAAGCTCAGATAATAAGCAGAAATAACCCAAAATGTACCACTTATATAGGGCAGGACAGGATATTAGTGATGAGGTGAAACTACCCCCTACTGCTATCAATGGCTGCAGAGAAATTCTAACAAGTACTCTGTAGAGACACAGCCACAACTTTCAGTTGAGATAATATTCAGTGAGAAACACAAATAAATTAACTGCAGAACTATATGAAAAAGAGCAAATAAAAGTGTACTTAAATTCACTTATATGTCCAGTTGATTTCAGGTGGATCTTAGCTGGAGCAAAGCTCAGATAATAAGCAGAAATAACCCAAAATGTACCACTTATATAAGGCAGGACAGGATATCAGTGATGAGGTGAAACTACCCCACTGCTATCAATGGCTACACAGAAATTCTAACAAAAACTCTGTAGAGAGACAGCCACAACTTTCAGTTGAGTTTATATTCAGTTAGAAACACAAATAAATAAATTCACTGCAGAACTATATGAAAAAAGCAGATAAAAGTGTACTTAAATTCACTTATATGTCCAGTTGATTTCAGGTAGATCTTAGCTGGAGCAAAGCTCAGATAATAAGCAGAAATAACCCAAAATGTACCACTTATATAAGGCAGGACAGGATATCAGTGATGAGGTGAAACTACCCCCACTGCTATCAATGGCTACACAGAAATTCTAACAAGTACTCTGTAGAGACACAGCCACAACTTTCAGTTGAGTTAATATTCAGTGAGAAACACAAATAAATAAATTCACTGCAGAACTATATGAAAAAGAGCAGATAAAAGTGTACTTAAATTCACTTATACGTCCAGTTGATTTCAGGTAGATCTTAGCTGGAGCAAAGCTCAGATAATAAGCAGAAATAACCTAAAATGTACCACTTATATAAGGCAGGACAGGATATCAGTGATGAGGTGAAACTACCCCCACTGCTATCAATGGCTACACAGAAATTCTAACAAGTACTCTGTAGAGACACAGCCACAACTTTCAGTTGAGTTAATATTCAGTGAGAAACACAAATAAATAAATTAACTGCAGAACTATATGAAAAAGAGCAGATAAAAGTGTACTTAAATTCACTTATACGTCCAGTTGATTTCAGGTAGATCTTAGCTGGAGCAAAGCTCAGATAATAAGCAGAAATAACCCAAAATGTACCACTTATATAAGGCAGGACAGGATATCAGTGATGAGGTGAAACTACCCCCACTGCTATCAATGGCTACACAGAAATTCTAACAAGTACTCTGTAGAGACACAGCCACAACTTTCAGTTGAGTTAATATTCAGTGAGAAACACAAATAAATAAATTCACTGCAGAACTATATGAAAAAAGCAGATAAAAGTGTACTTAAATTCACTTATATGTCCAGTTGATTTCAGGTAGATCTTAGCTGGAGCAAAGCTCAGATAATAAGCAGAAATAACCCAAAATGTACCACTTATATAAGGCACGACAGGATATCAGTGATGAGGTGAGACTACCCCCATTGCTATCAATGGCTACACAGAAATTCTAACAAGTACTCTGTAGAGACACAGCCACAACTTTCAGTTGAGTTAATATTCAGTGAGAAACACAAATAAATAAATTAACTGCAGAACTATATGAAAAAGAGCAGATAAAAGTGTACTTAAATTCACTTATATGTCCAGTTGATTTCAGGTAGATCTTAGCTGGAGCAAAGCTTAGATAATAAGCAGAAATAACCAAAATGTACCACTTATATAAGGCAGGACAGGATATCAGTGATGAGGTGAAACTACCCCCACTGCTATCAATGGCTACACAGAAATTCTAACAAGTACTCTGTAGAAACACAGCCACAACTTTCAGTTGAGTTAATATTCAATGAGAAACAGAAATAAATAAACTGCAGAATTATATTAAAAACAGCAGATAAAAGTGTACTTAAATTCACTTATACATCCAGTTGATTTCAGGTAGATCTTAACTGAAGCAAGGCTCAGATAATAAGCAGAAATAACCCAAAATGTACCACTTATATAAGTCAGGACAGGATATCAGTGATAAGGTGAGACTACCCCCACTGCTATCAATGGCTACACAGAAATTCTAACAAGTACTCTGTATTTACACAGCCACAACTGTCAGTTGATTTAATATTCAGTGAGAAACAAAAATAAACAAATTAACGGCAGAACTATATGAAAAAGAGCAGATAAAAGTGTACTTAAATTCACTGATATGTCCAGTTGATTTCAGGTAGATCTTAGCTGGAGAAAATTCAGATATTAAGCAGAAATATCCCAAAATGTACCACTTATATAAGGCTGGACAGAATATCAGTGATGAGGTGAAACTACCCCCACTGCTATCAATGGCTACACAGAAATTCTAACAAGTACTCTGTAGAGACACAGCAACAACTTTCAGTTGAGTTAATATTCAGTGAGAAACACAAATAAATTAAATGCAGAACTATATAAAACAGAGCAGATAAAAGTGTGCTTAAATTCACTTATACGTCCAGTTGATTTCAGGTAGATCTTAGCTGGAGCAAAGCTCAGATAATAAGCAGAAATAACCCAAAATGTACCACTTTATATAGGGCAGGACAAGATATTAGTGATGAGGTGAAACTGCCCCCGCTGCTATCAATCGCTACAGAGAAATTCTAAAAAGTACTCTGTAGAGACACAGCCACAACTTTCAGTTGAGATAATATTCAGTGAGAAACACAAATAAATTAACTGCAGAATATATGAAAAAGAGAAAATAAAAGTGTACTTAAACTCATTTATACATCCAGTTGATTTCAGGTAAATCTTAGCAGCAGCAAATCTCTGATAATAAGCAAAAATAACCTGAAAATGTTCCACTTATATTAGGCAGGACAGGATATCAGTGATGAGGTGAAACTACCCCCACTGCTATCAATGGCTACACAGAAATTCTGACAAGTACTCTGTAGAGACACAGCCACAACTTTCAGTTGAGTTAATATTCAGTGAGAAACACAAATAAATAAATTAACTGCAGAACTATATGAAAAAGAGCAGATAAAAGTGTACTTAAATTCATTTATACTTCCAGTTGATTTCAAGTAGATCTTAGCTGGAGCAAATCTCAGATAATAAGCAGTAATAACCCAAAATGTGCCACTTATAAAATGCAGAACAGGATATCAGTGATGAGGTGAAACTACCCCCCACTGCTATCAATGGCGACACAGAAGTTCTAACAAGTACTCTGTAAAGACACAGCCACAACTTTCAATTGAGTTAATTTTCAGTGAGAAACACAAATAAATAAATTCACTGCAGAACTGTATAAAAAAAGAGCAGATAAAAGTGTACTTAAATTCACTTATACATGCATTTGATTTCAGGTAGATCTTAGCTGGAGCAAAGCTCAGATAATAAGCAGAAATAACCCAAAATGTACCACTTATATAAGGCAGGACAGGATATCAGTGATGAGATGAAACTACACCCCATTGCTATCAATGGCTACACAGAAATTCTAACTAGTACTCTGTAGAGACAGAGCCAAAACTTTCAGTTTAGTTAATATTCAGTGAGAAACACAAATAAATAAATTCACTGCAGAACTATATGAAAAAGAGCAGATAAAAGTGTACTTAAATTCACTTATATGTCCAGTTGTTTTCAGGTAGATCTTAGCTAGAGAAAAGATCAGATAATAACCAGAAATAACCCAAAATGTACCACTTATTTAAGGCAGAACAGGATATCAGTGATGAGGTGAAACTACCCCTACTGCTATCAATGGCTACACAGAAATTCTAACAGGTACTCTGTAGAGACACAACCACAACTTTCAGTTGAGTTTATATTCAGTAAGAAACACAAATAAATAAATACACTGCAGAACTATATGAAAAAGAACAGATAAAAGTGTGCTTAATTTCACTTATACGTCCAGTTGATTTCAGGTAGATCTTAGCTGGAGCAAAGCTCAGATAATAAGCAGAAATAAACCAAAATGTTCCACTTATATAGGGCAGGACAGGATATTAGTGATGAGGTGAATCTACCCCCACTGCTACCAATGGCTACAGAGAAATTCTAACAAGTACTCTGTAGAGACACAGCCACAACTCTCAGTTGAGATAATATTCAGTGAGAAACACAAAAACCATTAACTGCAAAACTATATGAAAAAGAGAAAATAAAAGTGTATTTTAAATTCACTCATACATCCAGTTGATTTCAGGTAATTCTTAGCCGCTGCAAATCTCTGATAATAAGCAAAAATAGCCTAAAAATGTGCCACTTACATAAGGCAGGACAGGATATCAGTGATGAGGTGAAACTACCCCCCACTGCTATCAATGGCTACACAGAAATTCTGACAAGTACTCTGTAGAGACACAGCCACAACTTTCAGTTGAGTTAATATTCAGTGAGAAACAGAAATAAATAAATTAACTGCAGAACTATATGAAAAAGAGCAGATAAAAGTGTACTTAAATTCATTTATACTTCCAGTTGATTTCAGGTAGATCTTAGCTGGAGCAAATCTCAGATAATAAGCAGTAATAACCCAAAATGTGCCACTTATAAAATGCAGAACAGGATATCAGTGATGAGGTGAAACTACCCCCACTGCTATCAATGGCAACACAGAAGTTCTAACAAGTACTCTGTAAAGACACAGCCACAACTTTCAATTGAGTTAATATTCAGTGAGAAACACAAATAAATAAATTCACTGCAGAACTGTATAAAAAAAGAGCAGATAAAAGTGTACTTAAATTCACTTATACATGCATTTGATTTCAGGTAGATCTTAGCTGGAGCAAAGCTCAGATAATAAGCAGAAATAACCCAAAATGTACCACTTATATAAGGCAGGGATATCAGTGATGAGATGAAACTACACCCCATTGCTATCAATGGCTACACAGAACGTCTAACTAGTACTCTGTAGAGACAGAGCCAAAATTTTCAGTTTAGTTAATATTCAGTGAGAAACACAAATAAATAAATTCACTGCAGAACTATATGAAAAAGAGCAGATAAAAGTGAACTTAAATTCACTTATATGTCCAGTTGTTTTCAGGTAGATCTTTGCTGGAGAAAAGCTCAGATAATAAGCAGAAATAACCCAAAATGTACCACTTATATAAGGCAGGACAGGATATCAGTGATGAGATGAAACTACACCCCATTGCTATCAATGGCTACACAGAAATTCTAACAAGTACTCTGTAGAAACACAGCAACAACTTTCAGTTGAGTTAATATTCAGTGAGAAACACAAAAACATTAACTGCAGAACTATATGAAAAATAGCAGATAAATGTGTACTTAAATTCACTTATACATCCAGTTGATTTCAGGTAGATCTTAACTGAAGCAAGGCTCAGATAATAAGCAGAAATAACCCAAAATGTACCACTTATATAAGTCAGGACAGGATATCAGTGATAAGGTGAGACTACCCCCACTGCTATCAATGGCTACACAGAAATTCTAACAAGTACTCTGTATTTACACAGCCACAACTGTCAGTTGATTTAATATTCAGTGAGAAACAAAAATAAACAAATTAACGGCAGAACTATATGAAAAAGAGCAGATAAAAGTGTACTTAAATTCACTGATATGTCCAGTTGTTTTCAGGTAGATCTTAGCTGGAGAAAAGATCAGATAATAACCAGAAATAACCCAAAATGTACCACTTATTTAAGGCAGGACAGGATATCAGTGATGTGGTGAAACTACCCCTACTGCTATCAATGGCTACACAGAAATTCTAACAGGTACTCTGTAGAGACACAGCAACAACTTTCAGTTGAGTTTATATTCAGTAAGAAACACAAATAAATAAATACACTGCAGAACTATATGAAAAAGAGCAGATAAAAGTGTGCTTAATTTCACTTATACGTCCAGTTGATTTCAGGTAGATCTTAGCTGGAGCAAAGCTCAGATAATAAGCAGAAATAAACCAAAATGTACCACTTATATAGGGCAGGACAGGATATTAGTGATGAGGTGAATCTACCCCCACTGCTACCAATGGCTACAGAGAAATTCTAACAAGTACTCTGTAGAGACACAGCCACAACTTTCAGTTGAGTTAATATTCAGTGAGAAACACAAATAAATAAATTAACTGCAGAACTATATGAAAAAGAGCAGATAAAAGTGTACTTAAATTCATTTATACTTCCAGTTGATTTCAGGTAGATCTTAGCTGGAGCAAATCTCAGATAATAAGCAGTAATAACCCAAAATGTGCCACTTATAAAATGCAGAACAGGATATCAGTGATGAGGTGAAACTACCCCCACTGCTATCAATGGCAACACAGAAGTTCTAACAAGTACTCTGTAAAGACACAGCCACAACTTTCAATTGAGTTAATTTTCAGTGAGAAACACAAATAAATAAATTCACTGCAGAACTGTATAAAAAAAGAGCAGATAAAAGTGTACTTAAATTCACTTATACATGCATTTGATTTCAGGTAGATCTTAGCTGGAGCAAAGCTCAGATAATAAGCAGAAATAACCCAAAATGTACCACTTATATAAGGCAGGACAGGATATCAGTGATGAGATGAAACTACACCCCATTGCTATCAATGGCTACACAGAAATTCTAACAAGTACTCTGTAGAGACAGAGCCAAAACTTTCAGTTTAGTTAATATTCAGTGAGAAACACAAATAAATAAATTCACTGCAGAACTATATGAAAAAGAGCAGATAAAAGTGTACTTAAATTCACTTATACATCCAGTTGTTTTCAGGTAGATCTTAGCTGGAGAAAAGCTCAGATAATAACCAGAAATAACCCAAAATGTACCACTTATTTAAGGCAGGACAGGATATCAGTGATGAGGTGAAACTACCCCTACTGCTATCAATGGCTACACAGAAATTCTAACAGGTACTCTGTAGAGACACAGCCACAACTTTCAGTTGAGTTTATATTCAGTAAGAAACACAAATAAATAAATACACTGCAGAACTATATGAAAAAGAGCAGATAAAAGTGTGCTTAATTTCACTTATACGTCCAGTTGATTTCAGGTAGATCTTAGCTGGAGCAAAGCTCAGATAATAAGCAGAAATAAACCAAAATGTACCACTTATATAGGGCAGGACAGGATATTAGTGATGAGGTGAATCTACCCCCACTGCTACCAATGGCTACAGAGAAATTCTAACAAGTACTCTGTAGAGACACAGCCACAACTCTCAGTTGAGATAATATTCAGTGAGAAACACAAAAACATTAACTGCAAAACTATATGAAAAAGAGAAAATAAAAGTGTTTTTTAAATTCACTCATACATCCAGTTGATTTCAGGTAATTCTTAGCCGCTGCAAATCTCTGATAATAAGCAAAAATAGCCTAAAAATGTGCCACTTACATAAGGCAGGACAGGATATCAGTGATGAGGTGAAACTACCCCCCACTGCTATCAATGGCTACACAGAAATTCTGACAAGTACTCTGTAGAGACACAGCCACAACTTTCAGTTGAGTTAATATTCAGTGAGAAACAGAAATAAATAAATTAACTGCAGAACTATATGAAAAAGAGCAGATAAAAGTGTACTTAAATTCATTTATACTTCCAGTTGATTTCAGGTAGATCTTAGCTGGAGCAAAGCTCAGATAATAAGCAGTAATAACCCAAAATGTGCCACTTATAAAATGCAGAACAGGATATCAGTGATGAGGTGAAACTACCCCCACTGCTATCAATGGCAACACAGAAGTTCTAACAAGTACTCTGTAAAGACACAGCCACAACTTTCAATTGAGTTAATATTCAGTGAGAAACACAAATAAATAAATTCACTGCAGAACTGTATAAAAAAAGAGCAGATAAAAGTGTACTTAAATTCACTTATACATGCATTTGATTTCAGGTTGATCTTAGCTGGAGCCAAGCTCAGATAATAAGCAGAAATAAACCAAAATGTACCACTTATATAAGGCAGGACAGGATATCAGTGATGAGATGAAACTACACCCCATTGCTATCAATGGCTACACAGAAATTCTAACAAGTACTCTGTAGAGACACAGCCAAAACTTTCAGTTTAGTTAATATTCAGTGTGAAACACAAATAAATAAATTCACTGCAGAACTATATGAAAAAGTGCAGATAAAAGTGTACTTAAATTCACTTATATGTCCAGTTGTTTTCAGGTAGATCTTAGCTGGAGCAAAGCTCAGATAATAAGCAGAAATAACCCAAACTGTACCACTTATATAAGTCAGGACAGGATATCAGTGATGAGGTGAAACTACCCCCCTACTGCTATCAATAGCTGCACAGAAATTCTAACAAGTACTCTGTAGAGACACAGCCACAACTTTCAGTTGAGTTTATATTCAGTAAGACACACAAATAAATAAATGCACTGCTGAACTATATGAAAAAGAGCAGATAAAAGTGTGCTTAAATTCACTTATACATCCAGTTCATTTCAGGTTGATCTTAGCTGGAGCAAAGCTCAGATAATAAGCAGAAATAACCCAAAATGTACCACTTATATAGGGCAGGACAGGATATTAGTATGTCTAGTTGATTTCAGGTAGATCTTAGCCGGAGCAAAGCTCAGATAATCACCATAAATGATGATCAAAAATGGCACTCACCTGGTTTTTGTTATTACAAAAAAATGGAAAATGAAATTACTCCTTTGATGTAATTTATAAATTTTTCATACATTGTGTGTCAGAATGAATTGATTATTATTAAGATGACAGCAAGTACACTTCTTTGAATATAATAAATGGTTAAAATTGAATGTGTTAGAAAAATATTGATTTACAAATTTTATAAAAGTTATGTCAATTAACATACAGATCTTTCTTTGATTCAAAAGGCTTAGTTGTTTTGATGTTGACAGTGTTGTAAATAGTTTTATTTGTGTTTTTTGTATGATTGTTTTTCTTTTAAAGGTTAAGATGTTGCATTATTTTTTTTTCATTTAAATAAAAAATACTTTTAAAAAATGATGCTCAACTGCAGAACTAAGATAACACTGATGTGGTAAGTCAAATTCTCATAGCAAGTAAAAATGTTTACTTGGTAAAAAATTTAAGGATATCACATTAAAATGCATTAATATGAAATATAAATAGCATGATACTGGTCAAATGATGAAGGAGTGCACAATGGAAGTAATTATACCCCACTTGTCCCTACATACCATTATCATGTCCATCTACATGACCTTGACCTTCACCTGTAGCCTTTGCTAAATTTCCAAATTATGTCAAGGAAATCCATTACTCCTGGGTTGAATGAAACAGAAGAATATATTGTTCCCCTTTAACAGATAACACAAAGACACTAGAACACAGATGTGATGTTATACCTTTTATAAGATAAATATATGTTTTGTAGTTACTTGAGCTTTAGGTCTACCAAAAGCCCCTCAATGGAAGTTCATCATGAGAAGATTTGTAGATAGGCATACTGCAACAAGAATATCAGGGAGTCCTTGACACAGGCAAAATGTTCAAAGCTCCAGTTTCTCGCCTCCATCGTTACTCCTTTCATCTTAAAACCAATCTGGCAGTCTATGGCACAAATTACAGAAGCAGGAGAAAGACTAGAGCATTACCAAGCAAAATACTATTGTTACAGGAAGCAATTATTTTCTAAAAACATACCTGTGTTTATAAACAGCATCACTTTAACTGGTAGACAAGTCAAATGCACCAGTACGCACATCACTCACTCACATGTACACATGTGCATGCACCTCACACACACACACACACACACACACACACACACACACACACACACACACACACACACACACACACACACACACACACACACACACACACACACACACACACACACACACACATGCTAATCAGTCAGACTATTGCGACTGTACAAAAAATATAAGAAGTAGCATATAGACAAACCCAGGACTTTCTAACTCAGGCAGCCCAGTTCACACAGTATCTAGTCATTTATTCTTCTTAGATAAGATTCTGGCCACACAATGAGCTTTACTCTCACAACTACATTAGACCTCAAGGATCCATTACATATGCAGGCCTTTTTTGAGATTTTTGCTTATAGATTCATATGATCATAGGTTATTACTAGGCTAACTCTCCTTGCAGGCCATTTTAAGGCAGTTATCCCATTTAAGAATTAAACCCTGAACCTTTTATCCATAAGCTAAACACCTTAACCATTCTATGAATGTATGTTATTATTTTTAATAACTATTATAAGACAACTAGCAACCATACCTAAGTTAAATAGAAATAATAATATCTGCATTCTAGTTCCAGACTACTTTTTTTGGCAGAGGTCTTTAAAATGAAATGAATAGTGTTTGGCAGACATCAGTTGAAGGGGTCTCTTTTTTCTGCTTTTGCTAGACAGAGGTACTGACATTATTTCAATTTCAATTTCACTTGCTGACCCCAATGGAAACAAACATGGATTTTAGCTCCCACTGTTTTACTAGTTTCCTCAGTCAGTAGCCTAAAACAGTTTGCAATGACTGGTGCATTGTATTATATAGCAAAAATGTCAGGTTAACTGCATTAGATCACTGACTTAATGCTAAATATAGAAGCTGAAATCCATGTTTTTTTTGTCAGACAGTCCAAGTAAGGTGCTGAAAAGTCTGAAAAAGTAAGTACAGAAATGCCTTTCAAAGCATTTTAATTTCAGGTTGCCTGATGGAAAAATAAAACTTGAAAAAAAAAGCCTGAAGAAAGACTGACAAAACAATGTTCATTTCAGTTCTCCACAAGTAGACAGATGTGTACCTGGATTGTAAACTTTTAACTGCTATCATAACAAAGGACTGTAACGGAATCACAGACAAGAAAAAAAAAAAGTTCCCACATATAAAGTGATTTTTTTTTTTATTTTCTTACTTTTACTTTACTTTTTCAATTGACACTTTTGGAAGCGGACATCTTTTGGCCAATATATCTGATGTGACAGGGTTAGGTAAAAAGGCTGTGTTTAGCAATTTTGCATCTTAAGACATTTTCTCCTTCACTGTGAAGGGTCTTAATTGAATAGTCAACTGTAAGGAAAGCTACAGACTTTATCACTTCTTTTGAGCAACTCTTTATAGCAGCTCTAGTCATTTTACTGCATGGGATCTCTCAAAATGCTTTAAAGATTCCACACTGAACACACAAAAAATATTACTAGAAAATTCTGAACTCACAGCTCAATGAAATTTGTGTTTTATGCTGGTGGCAAGCATCCTGATTCAAACAGCTTCTGTTAATATAAGTGCCACTGAGGTAATTATTTAGAGGAAATACAAGTACGTTTTACATACAAATTCAAGTATCTGCCTTTCTTCTTTCTCTAGTGAATACAGAAAAAGAATCCATTTTGGAAATGCGGTGTTTAAATTAACATGATTTGAGCACTTGTTTTTCAGTAGAAGAAATGCTAGTCTTTTGACGGATGTTTTGCTGCAGATTAGTCAGTATCAGTATATTTGTTTTCACTGACCAAAAAGAATGTTAAAGCAGCAAAAACTAAAATCACTTTGTTTTCTATAGAGGCTGAGACTTAGAGTATGTTCATATGTAAACAACTGGAGAGGCATCCTTAAGTAGCTTTAGTTTTATACTTCCTGTTATGGCTCTTACCTTCAAAGCTGTGAATTAAGCAGTGAATCGGTCTATCTCTTATGCTGAATTTTACGCCGTAATCATACCTCTCAATCTCTTAGCACAATAAATCTGGACAAAGCCTAAAATAATGGGGGGACAAAGGCCCCAAAACAGGGATAGATTTTAAATATTGCTGTAATGAACTTAGAAAGTTGCTAGAGTAACAGGATTTGCATTAGCATGCTTTTTCTGAAGGATATGAAGTCTGAAACTCAAATGTATGTCATTATTTAGTGACTTCAGTCCACAGTGATTTGTTAGAAAACCCAAAATTTTCTGAAGAATAGACCAAAAATATGAGGCAAAAATCTAGACATTCTGCAAAAATCTGGACAGTTGAGAGATATCTCTGTAAGCAGCTGCTCAGTTGCCTGATTTAAAAATGAAAAATGCCAAATTTTCTATATATGTTCTTTTCCATAAATCCAGTTTGTGGAGCTGACACCTTTCACAGTTTAATACAGGATGATAAGTATATGAGCTGTTTATGAGCATCGTCTTGAAGCCCTAGACTCGATTCCTTTATTATTCGCTTGCATTTGGTGCAACTCTGAGCAAGTCACTTAATGAGACAATGCTTCAGGGTCATTCCTTTACAAAGCAGATTTGATTAGTGATCTAAATGGTTAATAAGTGACTGAAAAGGGCAAATTGACAAGACATTAACGATAATCCAGTGTTATTAAAAAGTTCAACAAGTTGTTTATACAATACGTCTCCAAATCTAACACAATTTGGAAATGTATACGTTCTAAGTCCTTGTGGCATACAACCCTGTTTGATACATTATCGTTAATGAGAATACTGGTAGTGCACTATAAAACATAACTGGTGAACATTAAAAGTAAGATGTAACAGTTGGATGCTAACATCAAAACACCCAACTGTTTTTCATCTTTATTGCCATTGTATAGTGGCATTTCAGCTAAAGTTGACAGGCACAGAGCATCAGTTATCAATAGGAAGTAAGGCAGATTAAAGAGAGACCTTGCTGCTTACACTGCCGACTCTGCTTATCCTATAAAAACTTTTAATGGGGGATCTGAGTCATTGCCTAATGAACAGATTACAAAGTCATTTTCAAATGTAGTAACTGCAGTTCCTCCAGTTTTTCAGTCTAGCATGGTCAACACTGGGCACAATAGTACTCTAAGTAATGTCGCCGAGATAGTAGTTCCATCTGCATCGTCAGCATCTCTTATTTCAACAGCTAATATGTCTGCCCCTTTTTTATGCACACTTCAGGCAACAAAAAGACTCCAAAGTGGTCCAACCAAGAGCAAAGGAAGGGGAAAGGGCTGGAAGAGAAATTAGACTTTCAGATAAATATACTTCACTTGAGTGGTGATCTTCTTAGTGACGATGCTATTGCAGTGTTAAAACATAGTTTTTCTTTTATTCCCATGAACACAGTGAATATTCCTAGATTGATTGTTGATTTAAAGTTATATTTAAGAAAATTGAGTCTTAAATACATTTTGAGGGGGTATCTGGAGTAACGCCAGTTTGAGAAAATAATCCAGTATTAAATTCTACATTACAAGTTTTTGGTACTTGGTGTGAAAACTAATTTAGAAATTTAAATGGGTATTGTATTAATTAACCCAATCATTCTTGTAAAGCAAAAACAGCTTTAGAAAATTTGGCTTCTAATAAGGAGCTGCATGTCATGAAAGCAGATAAGAGGGGTTCTGTTGTTGTCATGAAACCTGCTGATTATAGCAGGGCCATTTTTGACTTGTTGGCTGTTGAAATGTGTTATAAAATAGTTACTCCAGAGTATATTAGACAATGTTTTTTGAGAGTAGATATGGCATTGTTTGATTTATTTTGTCAAGGGGAATTTAGATTATTCAGCTTATACTTTTTTACAAGCTGAATACCCAAAATTGGCTGCACTGTTTGGCATTCCCAGGGTACATAAGGACAAATTACATCCTCCCTTTTGGCCAATAGTGTCGGCGAATTTTTCTAAAACGGAACCTATTTCTATATGGTTAGACAATATTTTGAATCCCTTGGCACAGAAATTACAGTTTTATTTGCGTGATTCCTGGCACTTATTAGAGCTTTTAAGCCAGGTTAAGCTTGACAATGTACCTTTTGCCTTTGTGTCTCTTGATGTTACTTCTCTATACACTAGTACAGATCAAGAGATAGGTTTGGAGTTTCTAAGAACTATTTGTGTCAATACACTAGTTTTGACAATGACAACATTAACACCATTTGTGTTTTGATAGAGCTTGTGCGTGAAAATAATTGCTTTAAGTTTGAGAAAGCTATGTTTTGACAGGTGTCAGGTGTAGCCATGGGCTTCAGGGTGGCACCTTCTTTTGCCAGTTTAGTTATGGCATCATGGGAGCTCAAACATCTAATAATGCATCCTTTAGCAGAAAATATTATTTTCTACAGGCATTATATTGATGATTTGATTTTTCTTTGGAAGGGAGATTATAGTACATTTCTTTTATTTGTAAATCACTTAAATAACACTACCCATTTTCTAAAATTCACTGTTGGTCATTTTGGGAATTGGATTGACTTTTTGGATGTACACTTAACCTTTGATTTTGTCAACAGTGGTTTTGTTAGCAACATTTACAGAAAATAGATGTTTGTTAACCAGTACTTACACAAAGATGGTTTACATCCAATTCACATGAAAAGAGGGGTTGTTAAAGGTCAGTTCATTCGCCTTAGTCTACGACCAGTGATGAATCTGTTTTCTTGACAGAAATTGATAAGCTTAGCAATTTTTTTGTTCAGAGAAGGTATGATTTCACCTGGTTGAACAGAACTGCTAGTGAGGTCAAATGTTTAAGAAATAGTACAGCATGTCCTGTTCTGAAGATTAGAGGGTCAAATCATGATGTTATGAGACATGTTTCAGAAATGGACAAAGGGTTTTGTGTCAGTTATTGTTTGGCATTTCCCATTCCTATCACCAATGAAATGGACTTAATTAGATCTATCATTTCAGTTAATTGGAAGGTTCTTTTAGGAAACCCAGACCTGGTCAAGGCTATAGGTAACAAACCTTTGTTTACCTACAAGAGAATTTTTAACATCAAAACAATTCTAGAAAGCAGGAAGGGGACTATTGTGCATAATAGATCTTGTAATTTAGGTACTTATTCTTGTGTTCATTGTCGACAGTGTAGATATGTTATAAATGCTTCATCTGTTGAGTTTAAATATATCAACAAAGTTATTTGGGCCAAAGAATGTTGCACTTGTTACACTGTAAAT
Source organism: Protopterus annectens (assembly GCF_019279795.1). Classification (NCBI taxonomy): domain Eukaryota; kingdom Metazoa; phylum Chordata; order Ceratodontiformes; family Protopteridae; genus Protopterus; species Protopterus annectens. The sequence continues at coordinate 354,935,906 of NC_056738.1, forward strand.
GTTGTTTATTCTGCTTTGTGTAATTCATGTGACAATTTTTATGTCGGAAAGACAATTAGAGCTTTAAACAAAAGGATTTATGAACATGTGCTTGCTATCAAAAAAAAGATTTATCCAATGCCCTTGCTAGACATGCGATTGGGTGTCAAAATTTCAAAAAAAATTTCATTTTTTGTATTGGAAAAAGCCAATTCAGATTCACTGTCTGGTGATTACAAAACTTTAGTAGAATGTCAGGAAAGTTTGTGGCAAATTATGCTGGTGGCTGATCAGTTTCCTGGTCTTAATGAGACCATTAATATCAACTTTTTTTTGCAGTTACAAAGGTTATAGTTTGTCACTATGTATATATATATATATATATATATATATATATATATATATATATATATATATATATATATATATATATATATATATGTATAAAATGTCAATTCCATATGTATTTTATTACAAATACATTTTTACGTTATGTACATATATCCCGTATATGAGTTTGGAAATGTGTTTTTAAATTTGCAAATAATTTTTTAGACTTAATTGATTTGGGGAGTTGATTGGATGCTTGATGACACATGACTAACACTATTTGTTATTTAAATATTTAGTAGTGCGGTTTAATGTATTTCTGCAAAAGTTCTAATTTATTAAAAAAGGAACAAAAACTCTAGTTTGGTGTCCGATTCCTTCTTTCGTTTGCACTGCCAGTTGTTTATTTTGTTATTCATGTTACAGGCCTTGTTATGTTCTAGTAACACATCTGGTTCATCCAGTGATATGTGTTTTTCTCATTCACTTTCACATAACTGTAGATTAAACAGTTCCTATATAAAACTCCAGCTTGAACTTCTTTCCAGCTGCTTTTGGAGAGATCCAAATAATTACAGACATGCCAGGTCATCCTTTTCATTTTCTGTGTTTGCCAGCACTGACACTTGTTCCTTTTTGTGTCCAACATTTTGTAATTACATCATGATACATGCTTCCTATCCTTCTTCCACTTACACCTTCAGTCATTACAGTCCTTTTTGTTAGATACTTATCATATTTGTGTAAATCTGTCACACCCAAAGCAACCCTGTTTCTCAGTAAAATTAGTAAATATTTTGTCACCAGCTCACTCTTGACACCTCACTGGCTGAGATTTCTGTTGATAGTGCAGTGCTTAATTTCTCAAGTGTCAAAACTGTCTTACAGAACAAACTCTTTTCATATGTTTTTACGTAATATTTTATGCACAAATCTGTTTCAGAACAGCAATAATCCTTCTCCAAAGTTGCAAGTCTATTTACTTCTTTGCTATATACCAAAATTACTTTATGCCTGATTTAAGTTGTTTTGTGAAATCTAAAATGTTCAACATTTGTCAAGAATTTTATACTGAAATGCTTCTACACAGTCTGCAGTTTCAGTGATTGATTTTTAAATTAATTATTTGATGCTACCAAACTACAGGATATCTGTATCTTGAACCTGTTATTTTAAATAACGCTGTTATTTTGTATCGTCTCCAGTTGCATTTACTAGATAATGTAGTACCACTCAATATATATATGTAACACAGTCCATCCTTTTAAGGTGAAAAACATTAATATGCCTGGTCATGGTACAGTTGTGCTCACATTTCAGTATTTTGCTGTCTAGGGTTTCCTGGAACACCCTTATTCATGGTCACTTACTCATATAGCAACACAAAATAACTCTTTTGTTACAAATACACATCCTATTTTAAAGACTTTTCCTGATTTAAAACATGTATTGAGCCTTTGGTTTGTTTAAGCAGATTCAAATCATTTGAAATACTTTCACACACACTTTTTTTACTTAATATGCAATATGTATTACATTTTACTTTTACATAACTGATAAACCATATTTTTCTTTAAAACATTATACTTTGTCTAAGAAGGCACACTGCATTTGAAATACTACCACATTTCAGCTGTTTTTTGCTGTTTATTTTTTCAAATAGATGACTCCCTACACATGAATGAACTAGCCTTATTGCATTTGTTATTCATGTGTCCCAAAGTACATTGTAATGTAAAACATCAACAAATGCATGGAGACAAGATCTATGATAGAATATGTCTACTATTTACAATAATCTTTGACAGACTGGTACACCCAGGTGACAGGCATACACACGTGCATTTTGTACATGCCTTATTATTGCTAGAGGTAGGTTATATGCAAAGATGTAATTGTGCCTAGTCGTGTTTCATCCCAAGGGCAGAGCCTGACAGATGAAATGCCCAGGCCAGGATAGAATAGCATCAACAGTACTCCTGCCTGTGAAACGTTTTATAGCTATTTTACCATCCAAGGTTTTACCTTTCACCTTTCCCTGGGTTTGTGACAACTGACTACTGAGCATGTGCACTTGGTTTTAGTACATAGGTGTCACAAAATCTACTGCAGGTACCATTCTGCACTGTGTGTTGTGACTGGTACTTCAATATATCAGATTTGTCCAGGTTGCTGTGTATTTGAGACTAGGTCTTGAGATACGACCCAACCTCATAATGTAATAATTAGAACTGGGCTTAGCAATAGGGACAGTTATTGGGGAATGTTCTTTTTGAGGACTCTCAGGGATAGTTTCAGGAACAGGAACAGGTGATGAAATGTTCTCTGGAACAGGAACATTGGACAAATCACTCTGAGAATTAGAGTCTTTGTTACAAGCAAAATGTTGCAACACTGGTTCGGACACCAGTGGTAAATGTTTCAGATTCCGCCTGAATTCCATGCCTTGTGACTCAATGATATACAATCTCGGTTCCTCACACAAATGTTTCACAAGTCCTATTCGGTCAAATCTTTTTGCTGTCTGCCTCCTCACAATCTCTCCTTCTTTTAATGGATTCACATATATTATTATTTTTTTGTTATGTTATGTATGTTTTAAACTCTCTTGTTCGACATAGGTATTATTTAACCACTGGTTACTTTAACACTTTTGAAACGTATACATCTTTGTGTATATTCAGTTGTATATAGCTTTAAATTTTTTTCATTTAAAAGTACTGCTCATTAATTCATTAGTGATGTTCTGAGGAAGTTTAAATTACTGTGTTGTTTCATGGTTTTACCGGATTAAATATTTTCATTCTGAGTCAAAGAGCTGGTGTTGCTTCATTGGTTTAGTTTGCTGGTTTTGTCATAACAGGACTTTTGGGACAAACGCTTCTTTAGGAGTTGAGTTTTTATTGCTCTTTTGTTTTTGGCACTTGGAACCAACAAATTTTTATTGATTGGCAATATGGTTCTAGTTTGTTTTGACTTTATCTCTGGGCAGGTGAACCAAGAAGACTGTCGTGAGGTAACATTTCTGCTGACATAACATTGCACTTTGAACCAATATCAACTTTGAGCTCTATAGCTCTCCCATTAATCAGAAGAGTACAAATACAGTCTTTTCCCAAAAATATAATGCATTGACTGTTTAACCAAGTACAGGCACACCATCAACATAAAAAGTAGGGCCACAGCCTTTCTAGTTGATCAACTTGCTTCTTTGAATGTTCTCTTTTAATAAAAGAATGGGCCCCTTTAGATTTACAGAATCTTTTGAAAGTATTCCACTTTTTGCATGTATGGCACTGCTGACCAAAAGCTAAGGACTTTTCTCTTTTGGGCTGGTGATCTCCAACAAAATTGTGGCAACTAACAATAAAGTTTGGCAATGCAGCTGACTTCATTGGGTTATGGATGGTATTAGAGTTGGAAGCAACCATGAGCCCTTTTGATTTTGCTGACTTACCCTTTTGCTGCACTGAGCATGCTCTGGATTTCACTGGCTCTGCCCTGGAACTTGCTAGAAAGGCTCTGGGTGGGGCCACGGGTTTAGGTCTGTATCTTTTAACCACTTGCTGCAGACTATTGACATTAGCACTGGAAGGCACTGCAAGCATACTTTTCTCATTTGTAAGCATATTTGTGTGCTTTTCTGTGAACTCATATATCTGACAAATCTCTATGGCCTTATTCAAAGTTAAATCACTGTCTCAAAGCAAAATCTTTGTCACTGCATCATCTTTAATACCATGCACAAGCCTGTCTTTTATCAACTCATCTCTTAAATCACCAAATCTGCCCATTTTTCTCAAGTCAGTTATATATGCAGCAAAAGTTTCACCAGGCTTTCAATCTCTTGTGTAAAATATGTGCTTTTCCATTGTAATATTCATTTGGGGGTTACACATTTCTCTAAATTTATGTTTTAAGCACTCAGGGTCTTCCCGGGTTTTATCCGGTACAACAACATGGCTGTCTTCCCCTTGCCCTGCATACACAGCTGAGGCATACACACACACACATGAACGAGCCCTTTCAATGGCTTCTGAACAAGCTAAATTAAGCAGAATAAATGCCTTTGTACATGTGACTTTATCAGAAGAAGCAGCCTGTATGAAAATATCATTCTCTTGCTCAAACACTTTTCAATTTTCAGCAACATTATTATCAAATACAAGTGGAACAGGTCTGCAAAATCCTTCTGCCATGCCAACAAATTACCCTTATAATTATATTCAATTGCACACACACATGTATACCAGGTACTAGAAAAAAATTTACAAAATTCCAGCTACATCCACTGCTCTACTTCTCCTGGCATGGCTGGCAGTACCTCCTATCATCATAATATATTTGGTGATATTAATCACTTTACTGAAAATTAGATGTAGTGTGTTCTCAATATGATTCCAAAATAGGATCTGGGTTGAACAAGTGGCAAAGATCTGAGAACAGTGACCTCCAGGGCTATCTGTACACCTCCGGCAATTTGGCCAGGTGTCTTTTACAAATATATGAATTATTCTGAAGGTGAATTTGGGTTTGTATAGCATAAGCTAATATCGTATCTTTCAGCTAGTGGATGCTGCAGTATATCGTCCGAGTGTTTATTTGGAAGATGTAAAGGAGATGCTTTAATGTATTTACAGATGCCTGAAAAAGTGTGCTATGGGTATGTAAGGCAGTAACTAGTAATGCAGTCCAAAAGACCATTAAGGAGCCTCACCCTAATTCTTAATTGCCCCAAAGTGCTGTCTGACTAAGTGAGTTTCTCATGGTCACACTGTAGGCAAATGAAGGTGGAAAGATTCAAGCTCTGTACACTTGACACAGGAAACAGGTGAGAGCTTTAGTCATTTGCATTAATTGCTTCTAGTTTATGAAGGAGCAACATTTTATAATTCACAAGACCTGGGTTCTTTTGGATTTCTATCTTTGATTTAGTATAGTACCCCGCTTGTAACTATAAATAAAATGCATGAACAGGAAGACAACAATTTTTTTGCTTTGAATTTGAAAAGATTAATCCCCATTCATGACACACAAATCTTAGTAAATGAAATACCTGCTATACCACAGATGAAAGTTGCAACTTATGTCTCCGACAGTTAAGACTTGTGCTGCCAAAGCCGGATACATGAAGAATGACCACAATCTCTGTGATTTACTTCATATAAAGCCCATGGTTTTGCCTCAAGTGAATGATAAGAAAACTACCTGTTCATAGTAGCTGAGAGAAGTAAGAGTTTGCACCTCTTAGCTGTGGATTTTGTTAGAGAAACAGTTAAGTCAGTATCCCCTTCCATCTGGCCACAAATGAGGAAGCAAGACACTTAACAATATGCGTTCAGATGTGAAAATTTACTCCCCTCTCTGATTTACTGGGAAACTGTAAATTTTGATTGATATGATATTCAATTCCTGGCCATATGGTTTTAATAATTCAGTTTAGGAGTTATGTACAATAGCTTTGTGTGAACTAGTGCATTATGAAAAATATAAACAGTGATTAAATGGACATTTTAACACCAATGATTCATAGCTCCAGTAAGAATAAAACAACTTGCCAGTGATTATGAAGAGATGTAGTTTTATCAATGTAAAAATGCCATAGCTAATGTTCTGAGTTCATGTTATGATGTCAACATCCATTACCAAAAGTTATTTTGCTTAAAGGGGCAATCTGAGTGTTGAAAATTCAGGTGCAAACTCTTTTTTGAAGGGGCAGTGACAATGTTGTTATCAGCAACACCCACTGTGTTGCATCATCATGGAGCCCCTCCTTCCCCTATCGGTTTACCCTAGATGAGTGCAGATTATGCTGTTTCGTTTACGATTATTTTCCCCATGGAAAATACACAGCTGCTTTTCTTTTGCTTGAGATAATTTCCCCTAAAGCCTTAGTTCTTATGAAATAAAAATACAAAATGCAATTATCAACAGCACATATATTTTTTCTACAAGTTATCCTTTCCAAATGCAGCAAGTTCTGAAGTGATTTTAGAATTTGCTGCACATTTAAAAGGCAATTTACACAAAAACAGATCACTAAACTCTTTTTTCTTATACTGTCAAGGCTTGCCATATGTTTTAATGAAAACTGGTTTGGAGGTGGGGGCTGTTGAACTGTTAGTCCTTTACATTAAAAATGCAGCAAGTCATGTAATCATGTTACGAGTCCAGACTAAATTATGAAAGGATGTTCATTCATCTTCTTATTTTTGTATTTTTTTTTTTAATTTTTACAAATTGTCATTTAAAAATGTTGTAAACCCAGGCTACATTTATAAATGACAACTGATTAAATAAAAGATTGCTGTAGTTCTTGTGAGGTTAGTTTGATGTCAGATCTTGGTTTATTTGCCAAAAAACAAAAATCACTTCGCTGATCACATTGCAGCTTCTTTCAGTTTGCCGCTATCATGCAATGTGACATTTTTTTTACCTTAGTGTCAGGCTGATTAGTTAGTTGAAGACTTGCAGGAGGCGTTTTTTAGGAATTAAAAGTGTGTGTATTTCTCATGAATGTGATTCTGTGAATGTACAAGAATGAGACTCTGCGATTGTTCATGTGACAGTGCATAAGTGCAAATGCGTTTGTGTTTGACTGTACACCCTTGCGCTTTGTTCAGCTATCCCTGATTTTTCTCATGTTTTTGCCTCACTGACAAAATGTTGATGCAAAACCTCTTGTTTGATCATTTAGATATTTTTTTTTCAATTAATGGCAGAAGTCCAGATTTAGCTGTGGCCCATGGTAAAAATACAAACTGCCCAGAGCAGCAGGGCAGTCGCTTTTAACAATTTAAGTAGAAAATAAAAGGTCAGGGTTGGGTTTGGTTATAAAGGCATATCTCTCAATTGTCTCATCAGAAAATGCACCCTACTGCAAAACTTATTATGCTAGCAAATTAAATGTACAAGAGGAATATTTAAAATGTGTCCTTGTATTTTGTCCTTTCTCCCCGTTATTTTTTGGATTTGTCCCTGAATAGTGAGCTATGAGGTTGAGAGGAGTAATCTCCAGAATCTCTAATTTCACAGAATATCCTTTGTCTATTCATTTTGGTCTGTTCCTTTGCTTGTATCTTTCTTATAAATAACTAAGGACTGCATCCACTAAGTCGTAACAGACACTAGACTTTCAGACTGCATATCCTTCTAAAAATGCACGCTAATGCAAAAGCTATTATTCTAGCAACTTTCTGAATATTTAAAAGCAGTATTTAAAATCACTCCCTTGATCTATGGGGGTAACAACATATTGAGTATTAGCAGCAAGTTCCAGTAACTCTTTCTTTTGGTGTTTGCGTTTTTGTTTATCAATGAATGCAAAGAGATTGAGATTGATTGAGCTGTTGTTTTACACTCACTAAGCAGCACTTTTGCTGTTTTGCAAGTGTAAAAGTAAAAAAATAAAAACATAAAAAAGTATGCGCATGTGTATTTCTGTATGTGTGTTTATGCTTCTGTCTGTGTGTGTGTGCGCGCATGTGTGTGTGTGTATGTGTGTGTGTGTGTGTGTGTGTGTGTGTGTGTGTGTGTGTGTGTGTGTGTGTGTGTGTGTGTGTGTGTGTGTGTGTGTGTGTGTGTGTGTGTATGTGAGCTTGCATGAATGAGAGCAAAAATGTGTAGGGGGTGCGCACACGCGCATATATACAAATGTGAAGAGTGAAAGCAATCGAGCAGCAGCAGTTAAGAGGCTTGAATACCTCTCGACCTCTTGGCTCAAGATAGCTGGGTAAAGCCTAAAATAAAGTGAACATGGGCTCAAAAATAGGAACACATATCAGTGTCATCAAAGTGCTTGTGTAGAGATGGACGAACAACTGAAGTGGTCTTAGGGGAAATGTTTCATTTTGATGTCAGGGAAGTGCTTTGGCATACCTGGAGAAACTACTGAAGTGGTATTTGGGAGAAATCTTTCATTTGTTGTTGAAGTGTTTCTGTAGACATGGAAAAACTATTGAAGCAATAACTGTGGGAATGTCACGTACAGTGTCAATTGTTTGTGCATACATGGACAAACTACTGGAGGTGTTCCAGAGGAAAATGTATCATTTGGTGAAAGTAAAAGTGCTTGTCTAGGGATCACTGGGGGAAATGTTTCATTTGTTGTCAGTGAAGTGCTTGTGCATACATGGAAGAAGTACTGGAAGGATCATGGGGGAAATGTTTGATCTGGTGTTAGTGAAGTACTTGTGCAGAAATGGGCAAACTGCTGAAGGAGTCACTGGGGGAAATATTTCTTATGGTGTCAGTAAATGTGCCTGTACAGACATGGACATGCTACTGAAATGATCATTGAGGGAAATGTTTTATTTGGTGCCAGTGAATGACTTCAGCAATAGAGGGCAAACTACTGAAGGGTTCATTTGAGGAAATTATTTGTTTTGTCATCATTGAAGTCTTTGTGTAGACATCATTGGGGGAAGTGTTTTATTTGGTGTCAGTGATATGCTTGTGCAGACACAGACAACTTACTGAAGGGATTGGTTGGTGGAAATGGCCCTCTTCAAAAGGAACCTTGATGATTGGATGGGAGATAGCAAATTCATCCCGGGGATCATGTCAGTTGCCCTGCTAGACAGGGGTCCAGGGAAGTAAATACTGTGGGAAGATATAGCCAGGGAATTGTTATGGCTAGGCTTGCATAGGCCCTAGTGACGATAGCCTAGTACCAACCTATGAACCTATGAACCTATGAAATGTTCCTTTTGGTTTGAGTGAAGTGCGTGGACACACATGGAGAAATATTTAAGGGATCTTTGTACGAAATATTTCATTTGGTGTCAGTGAAGTTCTTGTGCAGGCATGGACAAACTGTTAAATGGATCACTGGGAGAAAGATTTCATTTGATGTTAGTGAAGTGCTTGGGCCTACATGGACAAACGATTGAATGCATCTTTGGGGAAATGGTTAATTTGAT
>NC_056738.1:354950135-354967635 GCF_019279795.1 Protopterus annectens
ATATACTCACAAAGACTAAAAACACTGTTTCAGTGGGCAATGACAATATCTCCAGTTGCCTCCTAAATAACATAAAACATGACATAACAGCATCACTTGAAGCACTCTTCAACTACAGCTTCAAAACAGATCCAGGTGCCAGGTGAATGCAAATCTACAGCAGTCATCCTTTTTCATAAGGGTGGACCATCAGCTGACCCCAGGAACTACAGACCCATCAGTCTGACAAGTTTTATATGCAAAGCCATGGAATGAATTATCATTTAAGTGATCAAAAAGGACATTGGCAACCTACAGACACTGGACCCATTCCAGTTTGGCTTCATTAAGGGAAGGTCTTGCCTGCTTAACCTGTTGACATCTTTGGGAGGGTCACCATGGCTATAGATGAGAAGAAAATAGTGCATACCACTTACCTTGACCTGGCCAAGGCATTTGAAACAATACCCCACTCAGGTATTGTTGTCAAACTCTCAGAGCTAGGCGTAAATCCCAACATAACTGACTGGATTGCAAACTGGCTCACGGCTAGGACCTAAGACATCAGGATCAGTGACACCACCTTCATCAAGAGACAAGTGACCAGTTGAGTGTCCCAAGGCACCTTGTTGGGCCCGCTCCTGTTTTAATATCTCCTTTTCTCTCTCTCTCTCTCTCTGCATGTGTGTGTGTGTGTGTGTATGTGTATATATATATATATATATATATATATATATATATATATATATATATATATATTGTGTGTGCATGTATGTGTGTGTGTGTGTGTGTGTGTGTGTGTGTGTGTGTGTGTGTGTGTGTGTGTGTGTGTGTGTGTGTGTGTGTGTATATAGATATATATATATATATATATATATATATATATATATATATATATATATATATACATGGGTCTACTTGAAAACACTGACACGCCAAAACACCGATGACGAGAACACAGAGACCGGAAGATCGACAACTGAGATGACCGACAGTTTAAAAGCACGAAACTTCACATGGCCGACAAACCACAATCCCAACAATCAACAAAACAAAACAAATACCTTTTCCGAAAAACACATCAAACACCTTACAAACCTACACTAAACCTTACATACACAACTATCTATGCACTAACCTTAACCCAAACCCTAACCCTAAGATCCGTCACTATCGCACACTCAGCTAACCCGGGCCCAAACCCTAACTCACTTAACCCGCCCCTAACCCTAAAGTCTGTCACTATTGCACACTTATCTTAACATGTCGGTGTTCTCAGTGATAGGCTTTTAGACTGTTGGTCATCTCAGTTGTCGATTTTCGGTCTGTTTTGGCGTGTCAGTGTTTTCAAGTAGACCCATAGATATAAATATATATATATATATATATATATATATATATATATATATATATATATATATATATATATATATATATATACGAAATATTCATATACACTACTGGAATAGATTAGCTTAATACTAAAACTGTTGATAAACGTTGTTGGCAAAAATACTTGATAAAGAAGCAAGTTGGATTCCTAGATAAGGAGCTATGTATAGCCCATAACTCAATGAATTTATATAATATGGTTCCTGATGGCTTTATTATTTTTTATATATTTTTTATTCATTCATTCACATATTTTGGGAAAAAAATGATTTATTTATTTATTAAATTGTTAGCATGAATAGTTACTAATATAAAAAACAATATTTTACTATTAATATTGATAGTATGTATTACAGTTTGATATGTCTTTTGCCTGTTTTTTTTTTTTTAGTAGACAACCGTATCTTTAAATGTTTAATAAGTTTGAGTCACATGGTGTGTGAATTTACTATTTAAATGCATATTTTTGGTATTTTTACTTTTATTATGCATTGAAGATGTTGCGTTAGTGGAGACAGTGCAGTTTGCTGATGGATTTTTGTCTTCTGAACATTGTAACATTTGTGAATAAAGATTTTTATTTTCCTTCTTAGTGTTAGACTTAATTATTTTGGTTTATATATTTTTTATAAGTATATATATATATATATATATATATATATATATATATATATATATATATATATATATATATATGTATGTGTTTGGGTGTGTGTGTGTGTGTGTGTGTGTGTGTGTGTGTGTGTGTGTGTGTGTGTGTGTGCATGTGAGACATATGTATATGTGTGTGTGTGTGTGTGTGTGTGTGTGTGTGTGTGTGTGTGTGTGTATCTCACAGATCGGATCACCTCACAGGATAAGAGGTCTGTCATCCATCCTCACTTGTCCACTCTCCAAATGACATTGTGGGTGATAGGGATTGATCACTTTCAGGCACCTCTTTTCTGAGGACGTGCTCAGGGTTTACAGGATTCAAGGAAACCTTCAACAAGAAAATTGTATATGTCCAAATGGAAGAGATTTTTGGTCTAGTACCATGGTCGTAACCAGAGTCCACTTTCGGGGGGGGGGGGGGTCCCTCTGATCCTCTCATTTGTGTGAGTTGGTCCAGTCATGCCTGGCCTATTCTTCTCAGACATTTCTACTTGCCTGCCCTTGAATCCTCCTTTGACCTTTCATTTTGAGATCAAACAATTTCTTAAAGGCGTCCTGTATATTAGGCCCCCAAGAAAGCCTATTCCTCCTCCTTGGGATCTTAATTTTGTTTTGGAGAAATTGATTCGGGCTCCTTTTGAGCCTGTAGATTCTGCTCCTTTGCAACATTGTACCTCGAAGACTGTTTTGTTGCTAGCTCTTACTAATGCTCGGAAGGTTTCTGAGCTCCATGCAGTTATGGCTATTCCTCCTTTTATGTTTTTTCACAGGGACAGGGAGTCCCTTTGTACTAATCATTCTTTTATTCCTAAGGTAGTCAATGAGTTGTCCTTAAATCAGTCAGTACAACTACCTTCCTTTTTCCCGTCTCCTCAGTCTGCTAGTGAGAGGGTCCTGCATACCTTGGATTTGCACAGACAACTCCAGACACCTCAGGTACTATTTGGATAAAATTAGGACTATTCTTATGTCTGATCATTTTTTTTGTTTGTTTCCTTTCATTCCAGGCCTTTGGGTTTGGCTGTTTGTAAACAAACCATCTCCTTCAGGATATCTAAGGCCAATTCTTCTTGTTATTCTTTTTAAGGCAAATCTCTGTCTGTTTTTGTTAGAACTCATTCCACTAGGGCTGTTGCCTCTTCTGGTACCTTCTTCAAGGGGTTGGACACCATTCCATCCTTGAAGTTGCTGCTTTGTCTTCAGTGCATACCTTTACTAAGTATTATAAGTTGGATAGGTTTCTATGAGTAAGTTTTGTTGAAACCATTTTATGTGGGTTTGTTGATGGCTCTTCTCAGCCTTCCCACGCACATTCTTGAGCTTTTTTACTCTCCCTTCTGTGCTGAATACTGCAACAGTGATATAGAATGACATAGTACAGTTGTGTAAAATCTTACCATAACAGTAGGTGTCCTTGTCTTCATTGTTGCAGTATTCACTCCCTCCTTCCAACGCCGTTTTGTTTATTCTGCATTTTTTTTCCTTCTGGATGTGTATGGACTTCTTTGTCCTATGATGACTTTTCACTTCTGGAGAAACACAGTTATAAGTAGTTGCATTCATAAGTCCCTTTTATGTCCCATGTTCTGTACAGGGTGCATAAATGTGACATACGGCACAACCAAGATCTCCTGTAAGCTTATTTATACCGGCCAAGTGATGGGCTGTTCACAGCGATACATCACTTCTGTACTGAATACTGCACCAGGGAAGAAAAGGACATCAATTGTTATGGTAAGAATTTAGACAACTGTACTTTCGGTCACTTTGCTCCATCATCACTACCATGTATGCCTCTCAACTGTCCAGATTTTCCCTGAATGTCCAGATTTTTGCCTCATATTTTTGGTCTGTTCCTCATAAGATTTTGATTTTCTGGCAAATCACTGAGGATTGAAGTTACTAAGTAATGACACACATTTGAGTTTCGGACTTCATATCCTTCAGAAGATGCACACTAAGAAATACTGTTGTTTTAGCAACTTTCTAAGTTTATAAGAGCAGTATTTAAAATTTGTCTCTATTTGTGGGGATTTGTTCCTTATTATTTTAGGCTTTGTCCAGATATATTTGAGTTAAGAGGTTGAGAGATATGCTATCATGTGAGCAAGTTGGAATGGAAACAATCTGAATGTTACCATGTAGGACTAATCATTGTCAGACCAGGAATCAGATAAGATACTTGTTAGGTACTGCGAACTGTTAGAATGATGCCAAAATCTGTACAGTATCATTTCAATTTCTTGTTTATATATAATAACAGTGGAACCAGAAAGAGATTCATACAGATATAAGGTTAAAAGAGAAGTGTTGAAAACATAATACAATGCAGTAACTCAATAAGATGTAACATGTACACTAGGAAGTGCATTTGGCTAGTAGCTAGAAATCAGCAAAAATAACATTTGAAGTGAAAGAAAAATATGAGTGTATATTAATTTTTAACCTTTGCATCACTCGTGCTTCATGGATGTACAAGCAGCCTGCTCATAAAAAATTAGTACATTTGTCTAGTAGTATTCAGAAATACACACATATCAAACTAGAAGCTGAAAAAGGAACAGAAGAGTGTGTGTACTAATGCTCCAACCTTCTATCACATGCTGGCTTCTATGGAATTACTAGTGGGTCAGAAAGTCACTACACCGGGCTAATATTCAAAAACCAGAACACAGTAAAACATGAAATGAAAGAAAGAGAAATATGGTTCCCACTATTGTTTGCCTCACTCAGATGCTTTCTATAGGTAGAAGCCAGGTCATAAAATTGTTGGAGTTGGCCAGGATTCACAGTCACCACAGAATAAAATATGAAATGAAAAAAAAAAAAACCTGTTTACTAATGTTTTAAAAGTCTTGTATTACTGATGTGCTTTGTAGAGTAGCAGCAGCAGTCAGGTCATAAAATGCCTGAAAGGCTACTTTTTGCAATGGGTAAAATGCACAGATTAAACTCATGAATGGCTCACAGGGACAGCTGTTCTCAGTACAACTGCAGCTTGAGATGGAATTTGGCTAACACCTTTGAAACTTCCTGCAAGCACTCTTCCCCCACCCCCTCAACCAAAGGTGAGCATGCTCAGAAAGGCAGACCTGAGATGTAAACAAAGGCTGAATCAAAACAAAAAAATCCATGAGACTGTCCCACAAGTCAAGTAGAAAAGAAAAGACCTAGATCTTGAGAGGTTCAAGGTAAAGTATCATATTTAAATAAAGGCCTCTGTTAACACATATACATGCACTGGAGAGATTATTGGTTCAGTAAGTTTAAGAAGGTTATCATCTGTATTCATACTAAGCTTATTTGTGTGGTCATATATTTCAGAAGCTTGCCTGATTGCCATAGTCCAAGCCTCTATAGCTAATAATATTTAATTTAATTACACTTGCACAGATTGTTTTTGAAACAAAAAGACATATATTTTCATTGCCAAAGCAGATATTAAAATACCATTTTCATGATTTAAATCACTTCTAAATAAAATAATAGCATCCATGTAACCTAATAATTCAGAAGATATATTTATTTTATTAAAGTTTCCCTAACTACTAAACTGTACTAATATGGATCCTTGAAGAATACCACAATTGTGAATAATTTCTTCTGAATAAACCTTACTCTAGTTACATACATCTTTCTCTAAAGTTAGGAAGCCCATTGCCTAATACTTCAGATCTCATAACTAGTTATTCCAAAGACCTCAATACATCTGAGTGGTCCACAGTATCAAAGACCTTGTCTAAGTCTACAGAAAGTGCCATATCAGATTTTGAAGCATACTGAGATGTAAAGATTTAACCTGACAAGGTCATAGTGTCTTTAGTCTGCCCCACTAGGAAGTCATACACTAGATCATGGGTGCACAGATACATTTTAATTGTTCAAAACTGTCAATAAAAGCCAGTGCAGGTGATATATATATATATATATATATATATATATATATGGATAAAACCACAAATATGGCCTAGTTAACCTGTGTCTGATTAACAGCTCAGGCAGTTGGTGATGCTGGGAGGGGATGATTGGCATATTAATCATTTATCTGAGTTTATGTGATCTCAGAGACAGTATATGTGTGTGTGTGTGTGTGTGTGTGTGTGTGTGTGTGTGTGTGTGTGTGTGTGTGTGTGTGTGTGTGTGTGTGTGTGTGTGTGTGTGTGTGTGTGTGTGTGTGTGTATATATATATATATATATATATATATATATATATATATATATATATATATATATATATATATATATATATATATATATATAGAAAGAGAGAGAGAGAGAGTACTTGTAGGGTGTGGAGGCGTGATCCCTGGAAAAAAACAAATGAAAAAATGTTTTTTGAATACTGCTGTTTTGAATACTGACTACCCAACATTTTAGATGTTTTGGGGTTGAAAAGCACCATATAAATGGTGATATGCATAATACAGATGAAGACTTTTCCCAATACATAAAAATGTAAATGAAGTCTTCATAATTATTTTGATTATAGTCCATGTTATTTTGTCTAGTCTTACAGTTCAACATTTCATTACAGCAAATGTTATCAATAAAACTGAATAACACATATACAGCTAATCAATTACGCGTAAGTCAAACATTCATAGCCCTATCACATGGCTTGCACCTCTGAAAACTATAATGTAACTACAAATAGGTAGCTAGAAATGCTGAGTATTAAATATAGATAATATAAATACAAGATATTGGATATTTTTCATTATTTTGAATCTGGCATTTTTACATCACATTTGACCGCAGCACATTGGCAACCTATAGTCACGGATCTCAACCAATTACTTCAGGGATTATGTGCTGACAAAGACGATATCCAAATATTTGGACTCAAACCTAAGAATGGATCCGCTGTGGATGGAAAATTAGATCCAGTTGACAGTTGCAGTTTGCTGTTTACACAACTTGGCAAAAAGGTCAAGATATTACAAACTAACATTTGGCATTCTAGGCTTTTTAAGGCCTATCAACATCAAAACATTACCCCCAGAGGTCTAAGAACAAAATTACAACCATTAGTCAGCAAACCAGATGAGATACTACTAAGGGATTGGAATTTGGCTCAACAAAATGCTTCAATGTCGTTCGTTAATATATTATCCTCTTACTATGACAGAATTATACAGGTCAATATCTGTGATGTACAACAGGTTTGTGAAGAATTAAAGAAATATGAGGATTCATCCAACTTTAAAGAGCTTTTGAGCAGACTGTCTAGGGAATTGACCATCTTTGAAAATGGTTTAAAAGATAAAAACTACACAAATTTTGGATGATTATGAGAGGGGAAAACCGTTTGAATCACAGAAAAGTGCCAGGTTTGCGGAGGGTACCAAAAATCCGACCCACACACGAAAGAAGAGGCCCAGATCTATTTTAAAAAAGGAATCATCTTATAGGTAGTTCTCTATATTCCAAATGGCTTCATCTACGCTATCAAAAGTCAACACATTGCTGATGCAAAAGACATTCAGTGTACCTGGGAATGACACTCTACATTTCAGTCTCTTCAATTTACACTTCTGTATCCCATTCAAAAATTGCACATATCTTAATGTCACTTCAGAAATATTATTTTTCACAAACAGAGGTCTGTCTTACACAAGCAATGTTCTCCCATCTGCCACAACTGCTACAGTATTTGTCAATTTTCATAGCAGGTCAAGAATTCAGTCAGAATTGGCTTTGGATTTTCATACTTCAGTCTCTGGTAGTGGAAAATATCTCACCTGTGCCATTTCCTGAGACTCTTTTGCAAAGCCAGTCCACTCCACTGTCTCAATTTTTTTTACATATTCTAACATGTTCATTCTTCCTACATACCCCTAGAGAATATAAAATCTTATATTCCATTTTCTTGTCTTCTATTACATTTTAACTAATTGATTCTGTATCTGATCTCTGTCTTATCCCAAATCACACATTTGTTGTTTGGCAGATTTTATGGTTACAAACTAGTTGTGCAGACACTTCAATTCATCAGACATAGCAACCCTTTTTGACTTAATATAAAAATCAAACATCAGCCAAATTTACCAGTTGAATTCATATGGCCTCCAAACTATTGGTTACTTCTACAACACTCAGCTGTAATTTTTTCTTGGCTCTCTATTAACAGAAAGTGGCACATCATGGCAGTTCCATTCTGACTCTCAGTCAGTTTTTAATTCAAACTACCCCCCTTTACTACACAATCCATTTCTTTCACCACTGACCAAGACACAACACTTTGACTGACTGACATCCAAAAGTATAGTGCTAAAGGTGATGACAGTTTCTCTCTTCATGCTCTCACCTTTACCTTTACATGGCAACTGGCTGATAACTTTTGGTATCAAGATATTTGCAAGTTTGTGTCACACAACAAGGAGGTAATTAGTATATTTTAAAGCATTCATGCTAGAATCTGATAATAACAAATTACTGCAATAAACAGTGCATTGTCTACTGTGGGATCATTTATAATTGTTTGGCTAATTGGTACACAAAAACAGATTAATTTAATTATGAAGTCAAGACATTTAAGAAGAGCATCCGTAATGTTTGTATAAACACAGAAATAACAGTAAACAAAACAGATCCAGACCTTTCCACTCAAGTACGCCTTTGGTTTTAATAGCTTTAAGTGCGATTAAAATAACAGTACACTTTTCGTCAGGACGCTGTCCCAACTTCTTCAGAAATGAAACTAAATTCAAAAAACAAGGACAATGCCAAAGAACCCGTTATTTAAAACAAACTAAATGTTAATTAATCAATTATTCAATCAGTTATTTATATATTTAAACGTTCAAATGTTTAAATAGATATTTTAAAGAGCCAACATAAAATCCACTCGTTGTTGTTTTGCATTTCATATGTTCAATACATCACTTTACCCTTAGAGTAACCGTATATAGAGATTATTAGTATACGTTATTAAGCCTCCACGGGCTTACAGGGCGTTATTAAATGTGTACTATATATAAACATATAAACTATAAACATTCTAAAAATTCTATATAGATATTCGATGTGCAATTAGCGTATCAAATTGTTGTATGCTCACATACTTGTTTCCTGTCATTGAAACAAAAAGATACGTAAAGTGCATTAAATGGTAAGCATATGCTAAACATATTAATTCAGCCATTAAATGCTGATTATCAAGTATTAAATATGAAATATGTTATGTTAAATATTAAAAATGTTTAAAAGTATAATAAAATAAGAATATTTAACAAATAATATGAATACATGTACATATATATTAAATGAATGGTATATACACATGTATATATACAATAGATATAACAGTGATGTATGGATATATATGTATATATAATGTAATAAAATAAATAAATATTAATTATTAAATATCACACATTGAATATTCCAGACCCTAAATTAATTAATAATAAATACAAAAACGTATACAGTATGTTAAATTCATGAAAAAAGGTGATGTGTATATGTAAATAAAAATAAAAATATAAATATATATATATAAACAAACAATATACATAGACCCATATGCCAGTAATACCCGCATATATACATATATATATAATATATGCAAAATGTGTCCCAGATAACACGTATGTAAATGTATATCTAAAATCCATACTTCTATTTTCTTGATTTCATAATCTTAAAATTTCTAAATTCATAATTTCGCATTATACCAACGGCAGAGTCATGAAACACTTAAATATAAAGTTCATTTTCACATAACATACTTTCCTAAGATGCCTTCCCACATACCATTAATAACCTAATGGACAATATCTTATTGTACTTATTTCCATATGTCTTAGTTGTTTTTGATTTCTATTTTAATTATTATTATTCAATCTTTTCCTTCCTTAGGTTTATCTATTCAAGTTTTTAAGCCTTAATATACACATGATAGAGGTCATTTCATTGATGCCAGGATGTTGGCAAGCATTTACCCTTAGTTGCCATAATAGTTCTTTCCTTTCTAACCTAAGGGATTCTGGTCCACCCCTTTCATCTTTCTTTATTTGGTCGATGACTCTAAATTTAAATTCATGGTCAGGATGTTCGTTAATATGTCTAGCTAAAGCATTTTCCAGTTTTTTCCGGCTAATACAATAGGTGTGCTCATAAATCCTCTCCCCAAGTTTACTATCGGTTTTTCCAATATAGAAAGCTGGGCAGCTCGAGCATTTAGCCAGGTAGACTACCTGCTTGCTGTTACAGTTGAATTTCCCATTGGACTTAAATTTCTGTCTGTGAATGCTAAAGCCATGTCCTTCCTCAATGTACCTACAAAACTTGCACATATTACATTTATACATACCCCTGTTTTTATGAATTGCTTTACTTTTAGCCTCCAGGATTTCTTTTAGATTGTTCCCTCTCCTAAATGTGATCTTAGGTTTCTCCGGGAACATTTCTCTAAAATACTTATCACCCATCAAAAACTCCCAATTTTTGGTGATGATGTTTAATATTCTATGAGAGTCTATGTTAAATGTACATATGAAGGTATGAGTGTTTGCCGTTTCTTCTTTTGTCCTCGTAAATGTATCACCTCCATTTAGTTTACTTAGTATTGGGACTTAGTGGCCTGTCTGCCTTTTATATTGTACTTCACTGATAATACTCTGTATGAATTGTGAAGGGTAGCCTCTTTTCCTAAAAAAAGTAAACAATATGTTACATTCTTCCTCAAATTCGTTGTCTTTAGTTGTCATCCTAGCTGCCCTAACAAGTTGCCCCTTTACTACAGATCTTTTTTGATGTGTGGGGTGGCAGCTTGTGAAATGTAAATACATGTTCGAGTGTGTCGTCTTTCTGTATATTTTAGAGACATACTTTCCTTCCATGTAATCCTTTCTTAAATCTACGTCCAAATATACTATCTTATCTTTACTAAAACTAGATGTAAAATTAAGAAATTGTGTACTATTGTTGAACATTTCCAATAAACCTTCCCGCTCACTTTCATTTCCTTGAAATAAGATAAAAATATCATCCAGGAAGCGGGTGTAGAACAAGATATTACCCTTAAAGTCGATATTGTTCAGCACAAAAGTTCTTTCCCAATAAGCCATGACTAAGTTCGCCAATCCCGCTCCACATGGAGAGCCCATTGCTACTCCCACTTTTTGGTGAAAAATTTCCTAATTAAATAATATATAATTGTATGAAAGGACTGTATCTATTAGATCTTCCACTAGTTTGATTTCACTAATTGGTGCCCCCAATGTTCTCAACATATGTGAAACCCATTCTATACCAATTTGATGTGGTATAGAGGAGTACAGCTCTTTTACATCAACCGTGATGAAAGTGCTATCAGGATAGAATCCCAGTTTATTGATAGCTCCAAGGAAAGACCATGAATCTTTAGAAATTTGGCATTCATTCTAGATGTATTTTTGTAATATTTTGTCTATAACCTTAGCACATGTGTAAGTAATGCTATCCCTTCCATCAACCAAAGGTCTCATTGGTGGATTGTTAATGCATTTGTGTACCTTGGGCACCCCAAACAGAACTGGGATTCTTGGTGCTGGTTGTTGCAAATAATTATATAGGCTTTTATCTATTCTTGCTTCGATATATAGTTCTTCTATAAGGGCTGAAACCTTCCTGTATGCCCCATGTATCTCATTTAAAGAGGCTTTGGCATAAGTATTACTATCTAGGATGCTCAACATCCTAGAATTATAATCATCGATCGACATTATGGCGAGTCCCCCACCCTTATCTGGTTTCATTATGCGATAGCACTTTCATCACGGTTGATGTAAAAGAGCTGTACTCCTCTATACCACATCAAATTGGTATAGAATGGGTTTCACATATGTTGAGAACATTGGGGGCACCAATTAGTGAAATCAAACTAGTGGAAGATCTAATAGATACAGTCCTTTCATACAATTATATATTATTTAATAAGGAAATTTTTCACCAAAAAGTGGGAGTAGCAATGGGCTTTCCATGTGGAGCGGGATTGGCGAACTTAGTCATGGCTTATTGGGAAAGAACTTTTGTGCTGAACAATATCGACTTTAAGGGTAATATCTTGTTCTACACCCGCTTCCTGGATGATATTTTTATCTTATTTCAAGGAAATGAAAGTGAGCGGGAAGGTTTATTGGAAATGTTCAACAATAGTACACAATTCCTTAATTTTACATCTAGTTTTAGTAAAGATAAGATAGTATATTTGGACGTAGATTTAAGAAAGGATTACGTGGAAGGAAAGTATGTCTCTAAAATATACAGAAAGACGACACACTCGAACATGTATTTACATTTCACAAGCTGCCACCCCACACATCAAAAAAAACCCCACAGGAAGTGATGTCAAGACTGCTCTGTTGGATTCATTATAAATTACAGCATTTGCAATGCCATTATTGTTCAACCACTGATGAAAGCACTTTGCTGAAACCGGTCTGGTTCTCTGGTTTTCATTAAAAACTTTTTGCTCTTGCCTTCTGGGTGCTGGTCTCTTTTGTTCAATATAAATACAAGCTCACATTATTATCTAAAAAAATGAAATCAGTTGGCATAAACCTCTTTATGTTATTTTTAGTGGAAAGACATTGCAACTATTATTATTAGCAAATCAGTATATTCTAGGTCTGAATGCCCCATACAACCTCATCTTCAAATCATGCAAATTTAATTACATATATACAAGCAAATACCTACCATATATTTAGGCAAGTTCTCTTCTTCAAGCAAATATTTTCTACATACTAAGGCCATTTCTATTCTTCATTTATACTTACTGTTAGGTATTCATTACCTTATTTTTAACATACCATACTCCCAAGTTTCCCCAATGCATCTAGTTTCTGGGATAGTACACATAAGCAAATGATTTTTCTCAAGTGAATTAATCCCCTCCTCGCAGTCATCCTGTATTTTACCTGGAGTATCTATTTCTTCTGACTATACAGTCTCCTTACCCCTTTGTTCAAACTGTGTTTGAATCATCTTATAGGTAGTTCTCTATATTCCAAATGGTTTCATCTACGCTACCAAAAGTCAACACATTGCTGATGCAAAAGACATTCAGTGTACCTGGGAATGACACTTTACATTTCAGTCTCTTCAATTTACACTTCTGTATCCCATTCAAAAATTGCACATATCTTAATGTCACTTCAGAAATATTATTTTTCACAAACAGAGGTCTGTCTTACACAAGCAATGTTCTCCCATCTGCCACAACTGCTACAGTATTTGTTAATTTTCATAGCAGGTCAAGAATTCAGTCAGAATTGGCTTTGGATTTTCATACTTCAGTCTCTGGTAGTGGAAAACATCTCACCTGTGCTATTTCCTGAGACTCTTTTGCAAAGCCAGTCCACTCCACTGTCTCAATTTTTTTTTTACATATTCTAACATGTTCATTCTTCCTACATACCCCTTGACAATATAAAACCTTATATTCCATTTTCTTGTCTTCTATTACATTATAACTAATTGATTCTGTATCTGATCTCTGTCTTATCCCAAATCACACATTTGTTGTTTGGCAGATTTTACGGTTACAAACTAGTTGTGCAGACACTTCAATTCATCAGACATAGCAACCCTTTTTGACTTAATATAAAAATCAAACATCAGCCAAATTTACCAGTTGAATTCATATGGCCTCCAAACTATTGGTTACTTCTACAACACTCAGCTGTAAATTTTTCTTGGCTCTCTATTAACAGAAAGTGGCACATCATGGCAGTTCCATTCTGACTCTCAGTCAGTTTTTAATTCAAACTACTCCCCTTTACTACACAATCCATTTCTTTCACCACTAACCAAGACACAACACTTTGACTGACTGACTTATCCAAAAGTATAGTGCTAAAGGTGATGACAGTTTCTCTCTTCATGCTCTCACCTTTACCTTTACATGGCAACTGGCTGATAACATTTGGTATCAAGATATTTGCAAGTTTGTGTCACACAACAAGGAGGTAATTAGTATATTTTAAAGCATTCATGCTAGAATCTGATAATAACAAATTACTGCAATAAACAGTGCATTGTCTACTGTGGTATCATTTATAATTGTTTGGCTAACTGGTACACAAAACAGATTAATTTAATTCTGAAGTCAAGATATTTAAGAGGAGCGTCCGTAATGTTTGTATAAACACAGAAATGTTTTATATCTATAAGCATTCAAACATAGGTTCCACTTTTGACAGATGCAAAGTATGACAAAAATATATTTTTTTGCTCTGCTCTTTACCCTAACCAAATGTATACTTGCTTCGCTTTTATAGGTACTTGCCATACAAGTCACACATTTAAAGAAATAATGAACACAAGCAGTTAAGCAAATATATAACTATATCAAATGTTAAACATTGTTTTATAAGGTTTTTATTGTTTTCAATAACCAGTATATTTACTGTCGCTATCACACCAGATACACCCGAGAGACTGAATCAATAATACTGAAGTAATGAGGACAAAGACAGAGAGATATGGCTAAATATTTGTAATTATTTCCTGTACCATGTTACCTATATTTCTGTCCGTACGTACTGTATTATGCTAGAGCCAGAAATGTGCATCTATAAATAATTTCTACTGCAGGATCAGCTAACGCTATAAGGTAGATGCATTATTTTGCTATTATAAAAGGACTGTTCACATTTGCACATCTTTTTGTATTTCTATTGAGATAAAACAAGGGCAAGGTTGGTTGACTGAACTACTTAATACAAATAGTCACGTTTTACACATCAAAACTACTTGTTAAACTAACTTGTTAAACTTGTTAAACAGGGCGGCACAGTGGTGCAGTGGTTAACATTGTCACCTCACAGCAAGAGGTTCTCCAGTTCGATTCTCGGCTGGGGTGCCTTCTGTGTGGAGTTTGCATGTTCTCCCTGTGTTCGCGTGGGTTTCCTCCGGGTACTCGGTTTCCTCCACATTCAAATCTGGGCATCTGGGCCAGACCTCCGCTGAAAACAATGCCGTTGAGAACCTAGTCGCTGGCAAGGCTCCATCAAACCAAAAAAAAAAAAAAAAAAAAAAAAAAACTACATTTCCAAACATGGCTCCATCTGGAGCATTTCTCCAGGGGCTCGGCTGAAAACAGACAGGCATTCCCAGTCAACAAGGGACAAAAAAAAAAAAAAAAAAAAAAAAAAACTACACATATCTTGACAACAGAAAGTAGTGTATAATATGATTAACTATGTTTTGGAAATATGTAGAAACTCAAAACCATGCAAAATGCCTACCAAATATTCACAAAAAGTGCATTTTGTAACAGACACCCTATATTACTCACTGTTGAGCACAAGATCTGATAAAAGGCAACTCTAAATAAGTTTTAACCAGGGAGGTATCTTTGAAAACAAAGCTGGCAGAATTCAACAACCTAGTTGATGTTTTTGTTCATATGTGGACGGAAGAGGTGGAGTCTTGTCTGTCCTCTGAAAACTGCAAAAGTATTAGCATTCTACAATACTTCAGACACCGGAGACAATGGTGCCTTCAACTGAATACGGGGTGCACACAAGCAGTGATGATTACCTTTTTAGTTCCAAATATGACAAAAAAGTCATTACGAAATTAACAACCTATATGATTCTTGGGTAAATAGTATACCTTTATATACTTATAAATATGTAGGCTATGTCCTGGACCCAGTACTCGATCTTTTCACTTATGTATTGATATCACTACTAAGGAACTACAAGCTAGCTTTTTTGGCATTGAGCAATGAAGCTCTGACAATGACCCTGTTAACCTGGGTTGATTAATAACCTCGGTACTACAGGAGCAGGCCAAGGACCTAAATGAGGATGAGGTGGACCCTGTCCATTTTCGAGGGGGGGTGAGGATTGAAGGACATATACCCAGGGTGCAGACTCTAAATAAAATTCCTTCAAGTGGAATAAGGTTATTAATCGGAGAGTTCTTGTAAATGTGGGAGATACACCTTTCAAATATATCAATTACATGTCAACTCCATGTGATGTAGCAGATACACACAGGAGAAAACAGTAGGGGCATACAATAAAAAAAAAAAACAGTCCCCTGAGAGGATGATGATACCACCCCTACCACCCCTACACCTTGTCCTAACAGGAGCAAAATGGAACAGAACAAGCCAATTGGGCAGGTGGCGAAGACACTCCATGGTCACAACTAAAAGGAAAAGAAGGTACTAATTCCACCCATTCTTTCTAGAATTTTAACACCTGGCACGTTAAGATCAGCATTTGAACATGGATTGTGAAGAATTTCTCTAGATAACTATCAAAATAAACAGACTCTTCAAATAAAATGCTAAACAAAATCTGGCAAAACTATTGCTTTATTTCAGACAACCACAGTAAATTAAACTGAGTCTATCGTGATAGTTATGGAGAGAAGTACTGTGAAAAGCTAAACTTTGTAAAGTAAAGACTACAGTTAAGCATTATTTTTCTGTTATGCCATAGTCTTGCTCATCAGATGAAAGATGGGATCCAGTTTTAAAAAATATCCATTCCATTCATACTCAGATTAACCAAAGCAACTTTGACAAAGCAATTGAATAAAATCTGAATGGTTGTTAAAACTTTGGGTATTTCTTTTCTCTTAAAGCTTAAATGCCTATTTACATTAAGATCTCTATCTAGAGTAAGATACGTAAAGTGCAGCTACTATTTTGATATGGTTAATAATTAATGCTCTGTTGTAACCAGATCCACTTGGAAAGCTGTAAGGCATCTGAAGTTTTTGCAGGTGTCAGACTTCTACTGGGAGGAACTAATCTAGGTTAGAAGTTTGTTTCATGTGTATCCAAGTGACTGATTCTGCCGGGCATCATCATGTGTATCCAAGTGACTGACTCTGCAGGGTATCATCATGTGTATCCAAGTGACTGACTCTGCAGGGTATCATCATGTGTATCCAAGTGATGGACTCTGCAGGATATCATCATGTGTATCCAAGTGACGGACTCTGCAGGGTATCATAATGTGTATCCAAGTGACTGACTCTGCTCTGCAGGGTATCATCATATGTATCCAAGTGACTGACTCTGCAGGGTATCATCATGTGTATCCAAGTGACTGACTCTGCAGGCTATTATCATGTATATCCAAGTGACGGACTCTGCAGGGTATCATCATGTGTAGCCAAGTGACAAACTCTGCAGGGTATCATCATCAACCCCTTTGTCCTCATTTTAATATATGAGGTCAGGGTGCCACTTCAACTATCGCCATCTCTCTCAATTCAATGCCACTCTCCTACCTCCTCCGACAGTCATGCCTGACTTTTGCAAATCCTTTCTTACACAATTCAGCCACCCTGTCTACCCAAATCTTCTTTACCAGATTGTCTTCTGCTTTTCTGCACATGTTCCTGAACCACTGTAATCTGTTCTTTGTGACATTCTGTTCAATTGGAGCTACTTAAGCTTCTGCTTTTATGTCCTCATTTCTTCATCTGTCCCACAGTGTGCAGCCTATGACCTGTCTCAGG